>NW_010142594.1:11578-28004 GCF_000699245.1 Pterocles gutturalis | reverse complement strand
GCTGCACACCCCCAACTCTCTCAGACTGGTCTCATTCTCTCTCCTTCCCTTTGAAATCCCAACCTTTCAAAACAAGGACCAAGCCCGCCGTGGGCAGCTGGGTCACTGTGCTGCCTGCAGGCCCCAGGCAGGCACCGCTCTCGCTCTCGGGGTAACAGGCTCCGTCGGGGTGTATCGGGGCTGGAGTCCTGGCGTAAAACCACCCACGGGCACGGCTTCACTGGGCCTCAGACACTGAGCAGGAAGGCAAGGAGGACAGCAGCGGCCAGCCGGGTCTCTGTGCTCCTGGGATGGTGCCCATGGGTGTGACACTGCCACGGAAAGAGGGCAGATCTCCAGGGGATATGTCTGTAAGAGTGTCCCTCCCTGGGCACCAGGACAGACACGGCCGGTGAGGGGTCACCAGCTCAGCACCAAAGGCTCAGAGCACGAATACAGCCTGTGCACGGAGTCGGGGCGATCGGAGAAGGGCAGCCGTGAGGCTGGCGGGCCGTGTCAGGCTGACGAGGACACTGGGTACACAGGAGAAGTGACAATTCTATGGGGTCATGATGAACAGCACAGAGATATCAGAGCTGTGCATGCACCTGAAAACAAGAGGAGCTTGTTATAACAGTCAGGGACCTGGAACCCAAGGTGAGATGAAGATGTAAACCGGAGGTTGGTGAAGCAGCAGAAGCCGATGCTGATGGGCTGGGTGCTGGTGAAAAAGGGAGCACTTTTCAATCTGGGCTGGGCACAGCATGAGAAGATCCATGAGAAGATACAAAGCTCACTCCAGAAAGGTGGTGCCTGATCAAGGCAGGAGACTTGTGTAGCACGGCTGTTTTTGTGGTGTGTATGGGATGGATATCCATCACAGAAGGAAAATGTAAGTGCTGTGGAAAGGGAGCCGCTGGCATGGTCTGTCCAACCCCACAGCCATGTCCCACTGCATCCTTGGGAAAGTGCTGGTGGGCACTGCCATGGGGCTCCCCCGGTTGGTGAAAAGAGCGCGGGGGGAGCTGTGGTCAGCCCTTCCTGCCTCCCAGCTGTGAAACTCCTTCCCACCCCCTTCCTTGGTGGTGGCAGGTCCCTGCTCTGCCCTGTTTTGCAGAGGTTTGGGCGGGTTTCACTGCACTATAACAACTCAAACAAAAGCTGAACTGATCTCAGTGTGGATTGAGGGGGACAGATTTTACCGTTTTTAATGTTCCACCCCGTAGTTGAGCTGGTAGGACAGTACCATCCCTTGGCAAGGAAGAGGTTAACACTGTCTGGCTTTGTGCTGAGTTTTAAGAGGACTGCGATCACCCATTTTTATTTTTGGTTCTGCTGCATAAAAACAACTGCTCTTTGTAACCTGCATGGCGCAAAGGACCCATTTCTTCCGGCAGCCTTTGAGAGAGGGGATAAAAAAAAGCACAGGAAGAAAGTTCGCATTCAGCGAGTGCCAGGTTGTCAAGGTTTCCTCTGCTCTCAGACATAAATTTTTTTCTCCTGGCAGACACAAGAGAAATTTAAAACCATTTGGTACAAAGTGGAGCTTCCAAAGCTGCAATGTCTGCATCTGATACAAGGTGAGGAGCAGAGCTCAGAACCTCCTGTACAAGGCAACATCGTCGCCGTCATGGCACACGGGAGCATTATACCAGGTTTGTGCTCAGCTTGTCACAAAGCTCCCCCTGCACGACTCTCAAAAGCCTGCGCTGCTTTCAGCCAGGCTGCCGGAGAGGCCGTGGGCTGGTTTAGCCCTGCCAAGGACACGGGTCAAGCTCAGTCTGCTGGCAAAGCACGAGGCTTTCACAAGGTCTCATTTTTCAACTTCCCTCCCCATTCACATTGCTTTCTGTTTTAATAAATCGTGGAGTGCCGGTGTGTGATGGATGCAAAGAAAGGTTGTGGGTACAAGGAGTCTCATGCAGACCTTTCCCATCACATGTAATTTGACAACGAGCCAACCACTTTATCCCATAAATATGACAGCCGAAGTGAGCCTTTTCTGAGCTCTCCCTGCCAGGCAGCACGGCTGCATGGCGCTGATCTCCCCTTGAGCTGGGACGCCTCTCAAGGTCGCTCCTCAAGGCAGAGAGACCTTATACCAACAGCAGATCTTTGCATAAGCCCAGTTTGAGCCCAGTGCAGCTGGACTGCACGCCCGGTAACTCTCCTCTTGAGCAGAGATTCCTTACCTGAGACTGAGAGATCCTTCCTTGCCCAAGGCGGAGAGATCCCTTGCTGATAGGATGTTGAATTAATTAGTAATGAAACATTACTAATCCACATAGATAATTTAATTGTTGTAAACTTGGTATAGATAATTCCACTAGACATAAACCATTGTCCAAGTCTGAGACTAAGCTTGGACCGAGCCCCACCTAGGCTCCATGAGCAGTTTAGAAAGCAAGGGGTCTGCTGTGAACCTCATGACTCAGCAGGAGGCTCTTCCTTACCCTTTGCATCTGCAGTCTCTATGTGAATCATTCTAACTCAATTCCAATTCCATTTTCCTTGGTATGTTTCTTCCGTGCAGTAATTAAGATGCTGAACCTTGCCATCAAACTTATTGAACCTTGGTACACCTTGGTAAACTTTGTTAAATCTCCGGGAATTTATTAAACTCTGTCAAATTATTATTTTACCTCAATAAAACATCTTGCCGCTTCTCTCTTTCGAGTGAGGGGCGTTCCACTCATCCGCAACACAGTAAAATCCCCAAGCACCTGATGAGTGTGGGTGTTAGACCAACCCTTAAATGAGCCAAATCGGGCAAGCTTGGTCACTGCTCCCCTAGCCCGGTGGCTGTCGTGGATGGGATTATCAGAGCACCAGCAGACGATTTAACTCATAAAGATTGAAGAAGCAGTAACATATAATTAGCACTAGTCAACATCGTTTTCTGTAAGAATCAGTCTCAAGCAATCCTGGTCTCCTTCTCCACTGGGCTGCCAAAGGTAACACAGAGGTGACAGGGGAGGTATCCAGCACCTGACTTCTGAGAGTACAGCCAAATGGGATGATTAAAATGAACAGAGTCATGGCTGCATGCCAGGAATCACCCAGAAAACACTGACCCAGCAGATCTGGTTCAATTTTCTGTGGGGACACTTGACGTTACGGAAGTGAGAGGGGATGTGGATGCAACTGGAGAGTGAAGGGGGTGTGGGAAGGGGACAGCTCTACCCCAAGCCCAGCTCTGTTGTCCCCAAGAGCTCAAGGCTGTGCGACTATGCAGCGGAGCCAGCATACAGCATCTGTCTGTCCCCTCTGGCCATCGCTCCTTGGAAGGAGGCTGCAGACATCTTAGCAGCTATTGGATTCAAATGCCTAACAAACAGTGAGAGGAAAATCCCTGATGCTCAAGGCACACAAATGTTCCTCAGTTCCCATCAGCAAACTCTCCAGCCACTTTTTTCCAGCAAAAGCAGGGAAATCAAGGTTCAGCAATGTTAGTCTCTGGAAAAAAAGAAAACAAAAAAACAGAGCAAAAAGCTTTCAGGCTTCCATCATTGATCATCAAGAAGCCAAAAAGTCATAAAAGTAGGATTTTCTTCCAATTGTGAGTGTCTTTTAGAGCCGCAGTGTTGCCCCTGGAGCACTAACGGGTGATGTATCGTGAGCTGCCTCGCAGAATGGCCCAGCTCCTGCAGCACGCCCCACGAGGCCAGCAACCTCCAGTCAGCACCAGCATCTCACCATGCCTCTCACCCGTGGAGCTCCGGCCTCAGGGCTGCCTGACACCCAGCAGCCCCTGATCCTGCGCATCTGTCCCCAGCACATCCCACGGCAGCAGTGCCCCGGCTCCTTTGGCGGCCAAAGCAGGCTCCCACGCTCAGCACAGAGCACAAGGGAAACCAGTTTCCTGCCCTGCGTGCTTATCTCCTGGGTAAAACAGCAAGGCACTTTTGTTTATTGAGTGCCGACAAGTGGTGCTGTCTTGGCTGTGAGGTCAGCCTCCAGATCCCTCTCCGGGCAGGGCTGCTGGCGGGGAACCCGCAGCTGCAGCTGACTGTTGCCACAGACCCTTTTGGCAGGTCTTACCCCTTGTTCCGGGAAGAAATTGCCCCACAGTGTCCCACTGTCTGCATCTACCCCCATGCAGGTGCTGTCACATTTATGGGGCGTTTTGTTTTCCCTGGGGTGTGTGGCCGAGCAAGGCCAAACAGTGCCATTTGCTCTGCAATTTTCCAGTGTTCCCCACTCTACACAGCTCGTTTGTTCATCTGCCCTTCCAGCACCAGCAAACAACTAAGGTAAAATTAGGGTAGCTTTAGATGAGATATTAGGAAGAAACGTTTCCTGTGTGGGGGGTGAGGCAGTGGCCCAGGTTGCCCAGAGAAGCTGTGGATGCCCCATCCCTGGAAGGGTTCAAGGCCAGGCTGGATGAGGCTTTGGGCAACCTGGGCTAGTGGGAGGTGTCCCTGCCCATGGCAGGGGGTGGAACTGGGTGGGCTTTAAGATCCCTTCCAGCCCAAACCATTCTGTGATTCTGTGATTCTATGAGATCTGCGGCCGCATTAACCCACTTTTCTGTTTCCTTGGGCAGGGAGGTGAGATGGCTCCATACCCCCTGGCTGGAGGGTGACGTGGACACAGAGGACACTGCCATCCCACTGTGGGTGAGAATGAACCAGCCTGGCCCCCAAGGAGAGTCACAGCTTCCTAGGCCTGCTGCCTCGCCACGAGCTGCCCCCAGTTCCTTCAGGGCCATGCTATTTTGGGACCCCGAAAAGCTGATGGATCCATTTGTGACTGCCTCTGCCCTCCAGCCACCATTGATGCACAGCAGTTGTCCCACAATAGCCTGGTTAAGCAGCAGGATTTTCTTCTCCCTGCTGGAACTGCAACCAAATCATCAAGCCTTCATTCTTCCTCAGGAGATGCAATACTCTGCTGTAAAAAGAATTAAATCCTCCCTAGTACTCGTCTCTGAGCATCCTTCCTGCCCCTTGCACATTTTCCAGTTCCACCATCTCCTATGTGGAAAACACAAGAACTGCATCGGTGTTCAACGAGCAAAACAAGCAGGAGGATCTTAGTCCCAGCCTCCCAAAGCAACCTTCTGCTTGGGCTTGTTGAGGTGGAAACACAGTTTTCTTGCTCCTCTCAGTGCACCAGGATGAAATCCTCGCCGGGATTGTCCCTCGGCCAGCTTTCCTGTCCTACACTGTAATCTAAATATTTTCTTTATCAGCCCAACAAGGCACAATTAGGAGCCGAACCACCCAGGTTTGTCAGCCAGGTCTCTTCTTCACATCCCCATGGGGCAGCAGCCACCTCCTGCGGAAGCCCCACTCTCTCTGGACACGCAGATTTGCTGTTTTTAAACCTGGAAAGGCTGAACACCTCCAGAAGAGCCGGTCTCGCCTGTGGCAGAGCCGGCAGCGCCACCGTGGATGAGACATATCTGGGGTTGCTCAGATCCCTGTGTGTTGCTGCCGCCTGTCCATACCCAAAGCCCTGAGCTCTCGGTGCTGCCTTGGAGCCATCCCACGGGTGGACCTTCAGCACCCTGCTACATTTTTTAACAGGAAAAAAGGTTTTCTGCATTAGGAAGGAAGAAAACTCACAGATTTCTCAATCTCTTTGTGTTTTTTTTAGAAACACCAAGGTTTACAAGTGCTGGTTCAAGCAGAGGGCTGACAGGGTGGTGAACGCCTGGAAACGGATGGCAGCTTGAGCAACTAAAAGATGCAGGATATCAGCATGCTGTTTTCCCAGGTTACACCCTAAATGTCTGCAGACAGCATCCCTGAAGCTCTCATGTCCTGTTAGCTAAACCAGACCTGCCCCACTTCTCTGTGACCTGTGAGGCTGTTCCGTATTCCCTGTGACCAATTTATATTCCCTGGTAGCCTCCTGTGACCCAGCATCTGATCCCAAGATGTGGCTCCACCTGGTGACCCAGTGCCTGGGACTTTGTGTCCCCAGCCCAGAGATGCCCAGAGACACTCCCAGCTGCAGCTCTCTGCTGAGCTGCAGCAAAAGCAAGGCAGGGCAGGTGTGTTCAAGCTTACCATGTCGAGGGCAGAAGTCCCATCACTCCCTCTAGGTGGTGCTGCCTGGTTCATTACAGGTCACCAGTGAAACTCTCAATTCAGGAGGGACACTTGGCCACGTGGCTCCGAGGAGGGGTCTATGCAAGAGCCGCCTCCAACCCACGCGAGTGTGGTCCCCCCTTCGCCACGGGGCAGCTGCAGCTTCCTCAGAAGCGAGACTTGCAAGCGCGTTGCCTTTCTAGGGAAAATGAGTAGAGATGTCTGATCTGACTCCTCTCCTGCTTCATTTTTCCACATCCTCTGTTGCTGCTGTCTTACTGATCTCCTGCCCGCTAAAGGCATTTGCAATCTCTCGCTCCTTCCATGTGGGAATGCATCCAGCTTTCCCAATTCGTTTGCTTTTTAGGGGATCTTTTTCCCACCAATTTAACCAATTACTTTCTGAACACAATATTTCTGTTCTGGCCTCAAACATCTCACAGCAATGAGTCTGATTTAGAACCATGCACCGTGGGGAAACACATACCTCCTTTTGCTTATTTGCAGCCGATGTCGGATTATTTTAGTTGGTGCCACCTAGTTGAGAAACAGTGGATGGCAACCATCTATTCACAGTCCTCATCCTTTCCCAGGAGGTGCAATACTCTGCTGTAAGAAGAATTACAAATCCTCTCTAGTACTCATCTCTGAGCATCCTTCCTGCCCCTTGCACATTTTCCAGTTCCACCATCTCCTATCTGGAAAACACAAGAACTGCACCGGTGTTCAACGAGCAAACCGAGCGGAAGGATCTCAGTCCCAGCCTCCCTAAGCAACCTTCTGGATGGGTTCAACCTGCAGACCTGCTGCGAGGCAAGAAGGGTAGAGCCTGCGTTAGCGCCTGCCTGGTTTCCCCATTTCCCAGTCACTGACATCCTTCAAGGTAGCTGAGAACTGGAACAAGCATCAAACTCTCCCCATATATTTTCAAGCCACATAGATTTACAGAGAAATACTGCTTTAAGAACATGCAATTTATGTCCGTGGAGTTCAGGAAATGGACACACAACTGTGGTGAAAGCTGTTTTCTTCATTTTAATGACACACAACTGCTAAGAACGGTGGGCTTCCTTCCAGGCAGCACTGGGCTGATGCATCGGTGTCTGAAAACCAGCCCCACACCTTTCCCAGTAAAAGCCACTCTTGGCTTTAAAGGATGACAACATGCTGTGATCCTCCTTTTGGGGGAAAACAGTGAATTTAAAGACCAGCAGATTTCCTTTCCCTTTTCAAAAGCAACAGCAGCATGACACTGCTAAATATGGATGCTGCAGGGTACCAAACAGCCAAAAATCTTATCAATTGCCAGGGTATCTTCTAATGCTCCATCCGTTTTGTGTCGAGCTTGAGAGGTTCATGGCTGAACCATCCAGTCCTCAGCTCTTTTTCCTTATCAGAGCAATTCTATGGATGTGCTGGATTTCACAGTATTGTTGTGTGGCCTCAGTGAACAGACAAACTGAACACAGCCCCCGCGGGCTCCCTCCCACCTTCATATCTCCTTCAGGTCTTTTAGCTGCCGGGACCGTGTTTAACAGTCCTGGTTAAACAGACAGTTTAACCCCCTGCAGGATAGTCAGGCTTTGCACTGTATGTTTTATTGAATTAATAAACTGGTTTGAGCTTTGCATGGGCTTTCATTTCTCAGCAATTTATTTTACTAATGTTTGCAGGGGCTGGAAGCATTTTAACTGAATCTGTCTCCTGGCAGCTGGAGGATTGCCGTGGTTGGCAGAACCTGGCATGGAGGGTGGGATATGGGAAACACTCTGTTCACTTCCCACTTGGTCATTCTGCTGGAGATCCGCAGGTTTATGAAGTAGAAAAGGGTTTAATTACAAGAGTTGAAGACGTATGGATGTTACAGTCAAAAAAAAAAAAAAAAAGAGAAAAAAGTGTTCCCACTCCTGAACAATTTATCTCTCTATTTTTTTTTTTTTTTTAAAAGAGGTTTTCCTAGTTGAAATTTATTTGGAGGAATCTTGGACACATCAGGATCGTGCACAGTAAAAACCAGAAAATTCTTACAGTAGGACACTGTAAGTAAGGTACCTAATGGGCACCAGGAAAAGCCAGACAGCTGGAAAAGGAGAGAGACCACTCCAGTATTGGATGCATTCACCAAAGAAGCCAGAAAGGAAAGCAGCCTTTTGATTCAGAAGATAAATGCCACGTTGGTTTTACTTTTTTGCTGCTTCAACCATCTATTGCAGCTGTAATCAGTGTTTCCTGGCCGTAGCAACGACAGGTTTTTGAAGGAGTTACTGTGCCTTGAGAGATTATTGATAAAGATCACACTCCTGAAAAGAACTTGCTTTCTGTTGACTCTCAGCCAGCTCAGATATTTGCTGCCAAGTCAGCTGAAGGAAAGAGCAGTAGGACGGTTGCTCTGATTTCCCACAGGCACCTCCGTATCCCCAGCTGGGTGCTTGCTTCCATGTCATTGCAAGGAGAAAACCAGACTGGAGATAACAATACTTGCCCGGGGTAGTTAACTTTCCTTAAGTTACTGGCCCAAATCCTTAAGAGCTGTTTTACTGTCTAGGGTTTGGATCTGTCACCTGGCCCAGCTGTAGCCCATGCCCAGAGTAAGCCAAACACCCAGCCCTGACCTCCCTCTCTCCCAGCCTGTTCTGTCATCAGGCAGAGCTGTAGCTCTGCTGGTGCCTGGATGAACCCCCCAGAGGGTCCAGCCTACTGCCCACCCTTATTTCAGCATTGCCTAGCCCAGCTGGTACATGGCCATAGACTGGTTTGGGTTGGAAGGGACCTTAGTCTAGCTCCAACCCCCCTGCCATGGGCAGGGACACCTCCCACTAGCCCAGGTTGCCAAAGCCTCATCCAGCCTGGCCTTGAACCCCTCCAGGGATGGGGCATCCACAGCTTCTCTGGCCAACCTGGGCCTCTGCCTCACCACCCGCACAGGAAAACATTTCTTCCTAATATCTAGTCTGAATCTGCCCTCTTCCAGTTTAAATCCATTACCCCTTGTCCTGTTGCTACATATTGTAAGAAGTCCCTCCCCGGCCTTCTGCTGACTTCCTCACCCTAGCCGGGCTTAGCCAAAATCCTCCTGCACCTTCGCAGAGGCCAGGCTAAGCCTACACACTGTCCCCTATAGACCAGCCTTGTTGCTCCCTAGCCCTGCTCCACCCGAGCCCTCGTCATGCTTGTGCCCCAAATGTTGTGTGTCCTGGCTCGGCCCCGCTGCAGCAAAGCTGAGCTGCCGGGATTAACCCAGCTGCAGCCAGCCCTGCGCCCTGCAGCCAGCCCTGCCCAGACACCAGCTCTTCTCCCGCTTCTGTGCAGCACGGCCAAGCTCACCCGGGTCATTCTGCTAGCAGGGACCTGGCTCCGTCTGACACCTCGAGGCACTGATGGATTAGCAGACCACACTGTGAAACAGTTCAGTGCTGGTTTTATTCCTAGTGTGAGCAATATGCCCAAATGCATCTCTCCAGAACTGGAGGAAAGAATTACAGACAAGAACATACAATACAGACGACCAGAGAAAACACGCATTCCAAAGAGAACTGCTGACCTGGACTCAACAAGAGAATGATGGAAAGAAATCAGATCTGAGGAAGTCCCTGGCCCAAGGCAACAACTCAAGTCTGCAAGTCCTTGTCCAGTGCTCTGGACTGGACACTGATCACTCCATGGCCTGAGATGTTAGAATGGCTATAAAAAATAAAAAAGCATGATTTTAGAAAATAAAATTAGAAAATAAAATAACGTTTTTAGGCCTCTTTTTCAGTAGTACCGGTGGCAGGTCTGAAACACAGCATTAGGGAAGCCGCTGATGATTCTCCACAGGGGGAAGAAAACATCAGGATTTGGGTGTTGCAACTTGGCATTTTCATACAGACTGTTGTTTTTCAGACTGAGAACAGCCCTTTCAATATTGCTTAGAGAGTGGGATATGCTGAATCCAAACCTGTCTTGGAAGAGTTGAGTTTAGATAGATGACGGTGATCTTTCAAAAAGCTTGCGTGAAATTCCCCACTGTCAGTAGTGAGTCATTCATTGAGGCCCATGATGAGACGGGGAACAGGAAGAGAATCAGTCAATGACGGAGCAGTTCAAAAGCAAGAAACACTCCAGCCTTATCCCAGATGTGCAGACTGCAGAACTGGGAGGTCAGCTCAGCACAGCTCATGCCAATCCCACAGCAGTGCCTTTTTCACAGCTGGCCAGACCAGTTTTTAAAATGCAAATTCAAGTCACGCTTTTCACCAAACTGCAGGAGGAGTCACACCATCACTACTGCACGGGTGTATTTCACTGAGAGGATGTGAGGAGTATCCCCTTGAAACTGCAGGGGAAATAGTACTCTCACTTCAATTAGAGTCTCTCCCAGAACAGCGGGGTTATGGTTTTTTACTTATTTGTAAAATAAAACTGGAACTCTGTCAAATACCAGCAGTGTGTAGGTCTCATCACGTCCAGCAGCCTGGGGCCATTGTGAAATTGTATTTGTTCAAAAAAAGCTTTTGGAGCAAAATCAAAATAGAAGAGTAATTTTGCTAGAAATTTGTTTCTTCTCTTTTCCCCACAAATACTTAGGTTTTGTTTTGGGCTTGAGGGAACTGGAAGAGACTTGACAGAAGCTAGAAAACATTTTCATGGGGAATACAGTTCACATTTTCATGTGAGCAAAATACATTGTTAACAGAAATAGCTGAACAGTCCCCACGGCACCACAGGCCTTCACAGCACTGCAGCACCTCCACTTTCCCATTGAGCACTGGAGCACAAACAGACTCAAATATTCACACCCAGTGTTTCCAGCAGAACAGTTTCAGGAATAAGTTATAAATAAATACATGTAACGTGGGTATTAATTCACTAAAGGCTACTTTAGCCACTTCTCAACTGACAGACATGTCAGTCTCTGAATTTCTTCTGCATGTTTCTGAAATCTAAAGCTCAAGGTGAAGAAGTGGAAGCGCAGAAAAGGCTCATAAATGAGCTCTGAGCTGCCTGGGGTGGGCAGAGGTGGCACATGAGCACAGACCCAAGAGAGCTCAGCAGTCTGCTCATGAGTGAACCAACGCCTAGCTCCTTGGGGAGAGACTGGCCCTTCAGGCTGGGAGCAGCCCCAAGACACTGTCATTCTGGGTCTGCAGAGCACCCCATGTGGAACCCAGTCCTTTCTGCCAGCTGCTATGTCATAGCTATTGCGGAGTCCTCGGTGCTGCTCTCCTGCTCCAGGCCCACCCGCCGGATGGACTCCCTGTATTTCTGCCGTCCCAGCTCAACGATGGTTTCCACCTCATCCGCAATGTCCTGGCGGCCGCTCTCCTTCATGGCTCTAATCAGCTTGCTCACACAGTCAGGATCCTCCGAGTTTTGCTGAGCCCATGAGAAAAGCATCTCCAAGATCTGCTTATCGAGGTCCTCTCTGAAGAAAGGGGAAAGCACAGAAGTAACCAATACGCTCTCCTAACTGGTGACCCAGAGAGGCCTCACCCGAGTCCTGGTCCATGGTTGGAGCCCCAGGGAAGCCATTCAGCCACACAGAGCGCTCGGAGGGCCTGCCTCTTCCCCACCCTCATACAGAAGCTGCAGCTCCTGCACTAAAATCTCTCTTGATATTTTTTTCCTAAAGGAAATAACAAAACATTCTGCTTTTGACTGTAAATTCCCCACAGAACAATAGTTTGGTCATAACAAGTCTCATTCTCCCCTTCTGCTCTGGCTTTTTCGTCAGATCCCATGACGTACCACAAGCTCTTTTTGAATAAAGATAATGCCATAGACTGCTGCTCATTGTCAGAGATGGAGTCTGGCCAGGAATCCAGATCACAGAACAAAACAGGAATCCAACCCATCTCAACTGCAAAGCTCAGGCAAAGCCCAATCTTGTTTTTCAAACATAAAGCTTTGTTTTATACCAGCAAGAGAAAATAATATTTTTTTCCATACAAAGCATAATGTTTTGAGAAGAACCATTAGTCAACCCATCTTTTATCCAGTGAAACAATTCCAGTGGGAAAACTTTCAACGAGCCAAGCATTAATTTATACCATTACACTGCAGACAGACAGATAGATAAATAGATTAGATAAATAGATAGAATGCATCAGTGTTGACTGCAGTGTCCTATCTTACCTGTTGTTGTATCCTATGCGCTCAATCTGCGGATAGGTCAGGCCCAGGTTGAGGCCGATGGTCTGCCAGTCGGTTCCCACGCGCCGGGCGATGCTCAGCAGGTTCGCCTGGGTCAGGTAGCCGGTCTCAGCATTGCCCAGGTTCAGGGGAGGGAAGGAGAAGCCATTCAATGGATGGGGGTTCTCACCCCAGCAGGGCTTCAATCGCTGTGTCACAGAGAAAAAAGAGGGAGAACGTGCTAAACAAATTGTTTTTGTAGAGGACAGTGTCTGGCCATTCAGTCTCCACACTGAAATTTCCCTGCCGCTGCTGGGGAGGAAGGAAGATCTTGAGGCTGAAGAGTCAGGCTGTAAGATGCGAGGAATGCTCACACTAGCAATGACCAGCAATGCTTACCGTCTCTGAAAAATATTAAATCATAGTGTTCACAGTCATAGCTCACACTGGAAACTTCCTTCCTTGTCTTTACAGAGCGTTTCTAAACAAACCGTCTCCCCAGACATATCTGCCTCAGCGGTAAGAGAGCCCTTAGCCTAGATTTGGAGTTGAGGTTGCACGTGTCAGAATGGGATGTGAGATTATGGCACATGATCTGAAGCGAAGCATTCACCCTACAAAGGTATTTATTGGTTTAAGCTTCTCAAAAATCAATTAAATTCCATAAGCCAAAGTTGCATTTCACACAGCCTAGCCTTGAAGGCCAGGGGCTCACCCTAGAATACTTTACACTCAGCGCCTGTACTCAAACCCAGCCCACTGAACTCATCCTAGACCTTGCTTTTTTCCTGCTGTGTGAGCTGTGTGACTAAGAAATTTATAAACAAAACAGACACATCCCTTAATTACAGCAAGCTTGCTCCTGTTCTACATTCCCTGTTCATTCCAAGGATCCTCCCTCTGACCACCCATCCAACAAGCCTGTGCTTGCCAGGCGAGATGTGCAGGAGATGGAGACCACTCCCAGCTATTCGTGTTTCTCTTTTCAGAAGAGCTCATGGGGAGTGGGAAATCTCCACCATGACATGGCTGGACAGCCATTCCTTGCAGTCATTCATTGCATCTGTTCTCATGGAGGGAGACAAAATTAGCTGAGCGGGAAAGCCGTGCTCTACCCCATCTAGGTTAATTTTTCTGTAGGAGACACAACAACTCACAGGCAGTTTGATGGGCAGAGTCGCGAGCCAGAGGGAGTCTTGTCCTTTCCTCCTCCTGCTGGCTTCTTCAGGGACGCTCTCAGGAACTGCCCCTCGGTAGAAAGAGACCTTTGCAAACAGAAAGCACGCAGTGAGGCTTAGGTTCAAGCACAACAGCCAAGCCTGTTTGCACCACCTCTCTACTGTCTGTGAAAGAAGGAGTTCAGCATTTCTCACTTATCCTCAGCCCATAAATATGGCTGGCCTCCCAATTAAGTGTGACTGGGAGGAGCACCGAGGTTCTGCCATAAAGGCTGGACTCTCTTCCAACACCCTAAGAGTTAATAGCAGGAACGTAAGTCAGAGAGCTGAGTGATGAGTGATCCTTCCAGACTGCTGTCCTGGTTTATTCAGGGTTTAGTCAGTAAAGAGGAAGGAGAAGAGTCATTCCCTGCACTCCGAGATTATTATGAGGAGCATTGTAAAAGCAATTATGATTATGAAAGAGGAAACCAAAAATGTAACTGGTTGCTCACCTGGCCTTTTACAGCTTGGCCTTTCCTGTCCACAGGGGAGGTCACATAGATCTCCTTCATGTTTTTCAAGTGGGAGTAAAAAATAAATGAGAGCCGTCCATCCACACAGTCGGGGCGATCTGTGCAGAGAAGGAGCAAACACTCAACTTGTGCAGAAAAGCATGCAGCTTTTCAAGCCTGGCCAGCAGCCCATCATCCACTAGCAGCCTCCATGCTACTGCCTCCTCCTACTCAGGCCTGAAAGAACTGTAACCCCCGCTTCCTCGATGAGCAACACAGGAAAGCAGAAAACACTGGCTGTGGAGAAAGCAGGTCATACGGTGACAAGGAGCACGGCCACAAGGTGGGGATCAAGTTCAAGAAGGGAAGGCAAGGCAGGGCAAGACATTCAGACGGAGTCCAGTCCATCCTTAGCACTTCCCTCCCACCCTTGGTCCAGTCTGCCCCTTGGAGGGTAGAATATAGCATCCTACAATGCACAAAAATAGTGGGGGCAGAAACAGGAATAGAGCTAAAGGGAAAAAAAAAATCACGTATAACATTCATATATTCAATTGTCTAGAAATTAAGCTGGAGTCCAGCCTAAATCAGGACAGAGGGACAGACTCTGGCCTCATGAACTCCATTGAAAGACCAGTGCACTTTATTATTCTTCACAGAGTTTCACTTAATTTATACCAATGAAAATGAGCTGTACGTTCCTGTTTTGCAGAAAATGGCTCAGTTTGCAGCTGTAACAGGTCCAGACACATCGGGGCATAAAACATCCTATTGCATGTTGGTCCTGCTCCCTCTTTCCTTCTCTTCTAATGGCCCCATTAGGGGGAATTATTTTCTCTGTATTATTTCAGAAATACCTTCCCCAAAACAATATCTCTGTATGTGTTCTCTCAGAAATGGACAACATGAATTAGATCACCAGGGGCATTCCAGGTGGTGTCTAAGATGCCAGGCAAAGGGCATAGCTGCCTGCAGAGGATCAGTCATAAAATTTATACATTTATACATAAAATTTACCTGATCTAGTAAATGTGTATGTTTGGTGGCCCTGCCAGGTAGGGGGGTTGGAACTACACGATCCTTGAGGTCCCTTCCAACCCGGGTCATTCTATGATTCTATGATTCTATGAAAATTAACACACCTGGCTATTGCCCTCTGCAGGCTTCCACAGCACAAGAGGAAACAAAAGCCTGCAAACAGCACTTTCATGGGGAAAAGTAGACACAAAAGTTGGGTGACCAGAGTGTGACAAATTCGATGTCCATGGGCTGGCTGCTGTGAGTAGTGGGTGAGCTGGAGACAGAGAGGAATGCCATGGAGGCACACAGCCCCCAGCAGAAACACGCCTGGGGCTAGAGAAGCACAAAAGGTCAGAGCAGAAAGGAGCCCAGTACTGTCATACCCGTATCGATGCTGATGCCTCGCTCAAAAGCTGCAAAAAATTGCTCTCCCTCAAACATCTCCACCATGTCGGACGGCTCTGGTCCTCGATAGCGGTCCTGCAGCTTCTTCAGCACTGGGTCAACCTGACAAGGGTGACAACACAGGACCTCGTGTTTGGTCTGAAGCATGTCTGTCCCCTGACCCATGTCCCCATGCCTGTGATGTTCCTCTCACTCACCTTCAACAAGGGAAGTCCATTTGACATGGAAAGGATGGAAACAAATGAACAAACGTCCACCCCTCCTATTCCAGGTACAGTCACTACAGGAAAGGAAGTGATGCTCTGGGTTTTGTGGTTTTGCTATTCGTCTTCTCAAGTAAAAAGCAGAAAAGCCTACGTGGACTAACAATGATAGCTCATCCCAAAGCTGCTGTTAAAAAAGCATTTTCAGCAATGTCTGTGTCAACAGGTTCGTAACTTTCAAAGCCAGGGAGGGGTTCACTTGCTGCCTTATCCCCCTCCCAGTATGCCATTAACAGACATTTTCTCTGCAAAAAGATGCGTGCTACAATAGCATACAGGTGAGGACACCAGAAAGCTCCTTTTGGCTTTGCAGCCTGTGATCACACGGTCAGACCCGGGGTCTCAGAGGTAGCGCAAGAGCAGAGGTATCTATTCTTCTTTTCTATTTGTAACAGTAAACCCTCTCTCACACTCCATGACCATCCCTGGCAGGAACACAGGCAGCCCTGAACCCTGATCTCACTGTGAGTGCCATTGCTGCCTCCTCTGGAAACCACTTTAGCCCAGCACCCAAGATATAAAGAAACCTTGCAGATGTTTATGCCCATAGGTCATTTCAACACAGGAAAAAAAAAAAAAGAAAAAAAAGGAGCAACCAAACCAGAGGATTATGGAGAGAGCTGGATACGCAGCCCGGTGCTGGCAGCCTGATAAAATAACCCTCACCTCCCTGAGCTGCGCTGTCTGTCAGGGTACACACTCTACAAACACAGATGCGCACTTACTGCACTAGCATCCGAAGCACCGCTCCTGAGGGCTGGTACCTCTAGGGCAGAGGTGGCAGAAGAGAACGCATGAGCACTTCCCATCTCCCTCCTGTTCCACACAAAGCCAGCCAGATGAGCTCAAACCAATAGCATAAACTAACCCAGTGTCACACTGAAGCAGATGAAGGAGGGCTCGCAATGTTCTGCTCCACTGCTTGAATTGTAAACAGC
>NW_010142594.1:0-11547 GCF_000699245.1 Pterocles gutturalis | reverse complement strand
GCCATTTCTAACCACTCCATCTGAAACCAAAGCAGGGCTTGTGCCCACACTACTAGCCCATGTTAGACAAGTGATGTCTTAACTTTCATATCTTTGGCCGAAGTTCAAGCCAACATGTTTTGCCTGCAGTTTGCAGGATGCTCACAGCACGCATGTGGCCAGTTCCTGTGGCTCGGTGGATTTTAGCAGCCCAGTCCTCAAAGTTCACAGGGGAGGAAATCACTGCATGGCACCCACTGCTGCATAACATGAGTTTTCCTTCTTCCCCCAGCTCCCAGTGAGCCAGTGTCACACCATCAACACCGTATAGTGACAGCATACACCAGCCATGGCCCTGGGGCACTGAACGGGACCATTTGGCGGCTGCCCTTACGCCCTGCAAAGAGAGGCCCAGGAAGCTCGGGAGCAACGCAATGCAACCCAGATCAGACCTTGTGCTTGGGGACACACTGGAGCAGGACTTGCTCAGGGTCCTTCTTCCTCTGCAGAGCGATGAAGTTCACCTGGTACATGCGCAGCCGCTCGTAGACTTTCTTGGCGATGCCTCCAATGTAGGTCTTGGTGGTGTACCACAGCCAGTACCTGGCAGACAAGGAATTAAGGAAAAGAAGGGATCCTGCCTAGGAAGAGAAGCCAGTGTCGCACCCATGAGACTGTGAAAAATGATGGGTAGGGACAAAGCGCTAAGCTAGGCCTGACTTGCAAAGGGAAGAAGGAACAGGGAGGATTAGTGGCATGATCCCTGGTTTAGAGTGAGGGAAAAGCAAGGCAGAGGAACATCCCATCTTTTCCTCAGGACTAATCCTGCACTTACCAGGAGAAGTGGGTGACTTCAAACACTGCATAAAGATGGGTGAATTCCAGCACCACCTGACTGGTAATGTCATCCCAGGTTTGGCCCTCCAGGTCACCATGGAGAAGATGCAGCCTTGACCGATCCAAATTTAGCCCTAAAGACAACAACAACCAAGAGATGCTATAGGCAATGGAAGCCTTTATTCATGGGTTTACAAACCCAGCCACAGGTTTGGGTGATTCACTTTTTAAAAGCACCAAATTAAGGCTCATGGCCTTCTCTTCAGCATCCATGACTGAACTTTGGTCAGATAAGAGCAGCAATAGAAGGATGAGGCTACCCCAGTGCTTCCAGGATATTCTGGCAGAATATGCAGACTTAAACTGATAGTGTGCTGATTTCCACCAACAGACTTATTAAATTCCCATCACCCCAACATCCAGGGTTATTAATTAAGTTCTATCTCTTTCTAAGTGTACATCCCACAGACTTTTCAATCCTGATGCATACATACATACATCCTGACATACAAATACCAGGTACTGTTACAATGAAGGCCAAGCCGAACCCACAAAGGTTTTACTTCTTCACAGGAAAGCCAGGAAAGGTCAAAGAAAATAGGAATTAGGAGGCCCAGGATACTCAGCAGGCAGAGAGGAATCCCTGGCAAGGCTGAAGCTGTTTATAGCAGCATTCAGAGTGGGAGCTGGCTTAGTGTAGGATTGTACACTTCTAAATGCAGTGGCTCAGCACCTGATTCATGAGCAAGGAAGAAAGAAGGCAGATCCTTGGAGGCAGCATCTTCATTTCCTGATTCAAGGCATTCCCAGTCATGAACCAAAGCCTTTTACAAAGTATCTCCTCAGTCAGCAGGACTGCCTCTCCAACCTGTCATACCAGCACTCTAAATACACATGCAGTTTGGTCGAGAAATCCATTTGCCCAAGCCATTCTCCCAGCTGGTGCTGCTGGTCTGCTGGACCTGACCGACGTTCAGCTCCCCTCACCCTGCACCACCACTCGCTCAGCAGACACACCTTGCTGTTTCTGCAGGAAAAGCAGCAAGCTTTGTTATTAACAGGAGAGGGAAACAAAATTCATAGCTTGCCATTCATGGTTTTCCACACAGGCATTTCTCTTTGCCAATTTTGGGAATAAACTGACCTGTGACCCCAGGCGGGAGAGGCAGTTGAATTCTCACTGGCCTGAGAAAATCCACCGGAGAGTCCTGGGAGAGGCAGAGCAGGGGACTGGCTCTGCACCCTGCAGCACCCGTGAGCTCCTCTATCTCTTCTGCAGAGACCGGCAGCACCTGGACATGGGAGACAGCAGGGTGAGCGAAGCAGCCAGGCACCCAAATTCACTCGGTTCCTCCAGCACCCAGCAGGCAAATACTGCTCGTGGCTCAGGGCCAGTGAGGAATGGAAGCACAGTGAACTTTGGCCGAAGTCTGCTCTAATACTGGTGTCAACCTGGCAAGTTGGGACAGCCCAAGGTATTGCAATAGCACTTAGCACTATCTAGCAACTCTACAGAACAATTAATTGTAATGGGGCGGCTTTAGAATTAGAGCTACATAAATAACTCCCCCCCCCCCAACCTCACTCACTGAGCTGTTCTGCCAGGCGCAGTGTGTTTTGCAAGGGAACAAGAGGCAAAATCTCCTTGTGTTCCCTTCCCAGCAGCTACCTGCTGGTCTGCCGGAGGGAGAACGGGCAGAGCTGTGAGGAGATCCCTCTCCCACACCGGGCAGCGTGGAGCACAGCCTGTTTTGCAGGCAGGGGAGCTAGGACAGAAGGTGAGCTGAGATGCACCAGCCTGTGAGGCATCCACGTCAGACACGAATTACCCCAGGGTGGACATCTCCCCTCTGGCTCCCCTCCTTGGCATGGGACAACTGCTGCACGAGGGCTTACCAAAGGTTGTTTTTTAAAGTGTGCAAACCTGCAGTTTGACACTGCGAGTCTCTTCAGTGACGCCAGGAGGAAAGGTCACTTTGATGTTTGGATCCACACTGGAAAAGAGCAATGTCCCCTCTGTTGGCACTTGGCATTCATTTTGCACAAGTCGAGACACAACGAGGAACCAAGAGAAGTGAAGGACGCTACAGTGAGCCACAGGCTTCTGTAAGAGAAGACAGAGAAGAAGAGAAAACATACAGACACATAACATAACACAACAGAGGCAGGAAAGTAAGTGCCAGTAAGAGCCAAGCAGATGAAAACACTAGAACAGGAATGAAGCACGGCAGTCTGCAACTCATCGCTTTCATGAGACGCACCTCCATGAGAGAGGAAACCTGGAGCTGAAACCCACTGCATTTTATAGCAGCTGGTCAAAACACAGCTCGTGAGATGTTTCAAATGGGCTCACTCTTGTCTGGGCAAAACCAAAGATGGGAACAGGAAGGATGCGTGTCACTTGTCATTGCAATCTCCTTACCTTTGATTTTCTCTTCCGCTCCACTCGGGTTCTCAGATCACTCCAGCTCTGCCCACTAAAGGTCCAAACCACTACCTCCCGCTGGCGAAGGGTTTGAGGGGAGGCATACGGCATCCAGATCTGCACCTCCTGGCAAAAAAGCAATCCTGTGAGACACCAATAGAAAGGATAAAACCAAGCCCAGCTCTGCTACCTGTCTCCCTGTGCTGACAAGAAGGGGGACGGTGAAGCATGGCCTGTATGGAGAGAGTGGAGGAAGAGACAGGAGCCTGCTCTGTCCTCCACCCTCCAGGGAGGTGACAGGAGATGTCAGGTCTGCTGTGTGGTGTGATAGGAGGAAAAGTTCAGCAGCTTGTGGGCAGAAAGGACAAAGCAACTTTTGCAGTGAGTTGCTGTCAGCCATGATGGGGCTGGGGGTGTCAGTACTCCCCAGCTGGAATGGAAACCACACAATCAGACTGTGAATGAACCATTCTCCTTGCAGGCTAAGGCAAAGTGCTGGAACAGCACTTATCCTCTGGCACAGGAGGAGGGTTGTGGGTGAGAAAGGTTACAGCTCAGCTCAAGCAGCAGTGGGGAAGGCAAAGGAGCCCGACCAGCACCGTGCCAGAGGAGCTGGCTGTGCCCTTTCTGAGCCTTTGCCATGGGGCTTCTTTGAAAGGCAGGTACTTAAAAGCTGCAGTGGTGGGGCAGCTGTCTCAAAAATTCCAAAAGACTCTCTCAGAAGACTCTGCTGAGCTACTGCAGAGGCAGATTGATCAGGAGGCGGCCTGGACGTGTCCTCACCTGCTTGAATTTGACCCCATGAGGCTGCAGCTCCAGGACTCTGCTTAGCAGGACGTCATGGTGTCTCAGCTTTACCCACTGAGGGTTTGGTGCAAGGATTCGGAAGTCGATCCGCAGAGGGTCAGAGGTAGCCCCCGGTGGAAAGTAGAAATGGATGCCACAAGCCAGGACCACTTTGCAGCCTTCAGAAGTGACAGTAAAGCTTCCAGAAGAAAGGCATGAATGTATGACACTGTGAAATGACTTCAGCCCTTCAAAAATCAATAGAAGAATCTCCTGCCTTGTGTTTGACCAGCCTACTGAGGCCATAAGCTCCTGTACACACGTGAAATACCCACCATGCAATCTGTCTGGGACCTTGTTACACCACTGTAATATAAATTCTTAATAACAGAGGCTTACCTGTCCTCTCCTGATGCAAGGAAGAGTCTTCGTAGCCCTCCAGCATGGGATTCATCTGTGGCAATAAGAAGGTTTAGGAAGGAGGAGGAGACAGAGGTTACTTAAATCAGGGCAGACAAGAAGGGCTGAATTTGCACTTCAATTTTGGCTTAATCCTAATCTGCCAGAAGTCGCTAATGAAACCCTGCTCACATTGCAGTGGGCTTCAGATCAAGCAGCAGTAGGAGGATGGGAAGAGGCCTAGGGGTCCCAAGACGCACTGGAAATTCTGATGCTCCGCCAGGAAAACTCAGAAGCAAGGGGAATTAGAACATATTTCAGTCTACCACCCCTGCAGCTCTCAGGGCCATGTTTGATTGCCTGGGTCCGCCCCTAGGAATCAGCGCTCGCCCTTGTGAATGCGAGCACCACTGGGAAATCCTGCTCAGATTCCTGCTTATCCATCACCTTCATCTTGGACAAAGAGGCTTCTCTGCAGCCTGGGAACCACAGTAAAGATGGAGGCAACTGCTCAGCAGAATGACTTCTTATTGTTCTCTGTGCTTCTAGCATAAGCCACCCCACCCCTAGGGCCATGCAGCCAGTCCAAAAACTCGTGCTCACCACTGCTAAAAAGGCTGGACCCCCTTAGGGGCCTCTCCTCATCTGTTTCCTGTGAATCCCATTTTCACTTCCACTCTAAAACCTTTACTAGCAAGCCCAATTCCAGCGACCACTGAGCCCTTCAGACTAGACTTGTGCCGCTAAAACAGAACTAGTACTGTCTGTATCCTTACAACCTAAAAATTATTCCAGACAAATAAATACTGATCTGCTTCCCCCCTGCTTGTCTTCTCTAATCCAAACCCATCCCCACCATGCTGGGCTGAGTGAGGGAACAGCTGGGCAGAGCCCACAGCTGCATAAGCCTTGCAATTACCAGCCTGCGGGGATGGCTCCGGTTCTCCTAAGGGATTGCCTCTGAGGTGCACAAAAGGCGAGGTCTGGATTTCGGGGGGGACCACGCGGAGGTGATTGTTCTGCAGATCAAGTCTGGACAAGTTGGGCAGGCTGGCAAGCGAGGCAGGGACTGTCACCAGGAGATTGCTGTGGAGATGCAGCCGCCGCAGAGACTTCAGATTGGCTGTAGGTTAGAACAAGAAGTGACCCCCCAACCGTGGTGTTAATTGCATTGCACACCAGCTCCAGCCATCCCCCTCGCCCCCTGCCGCTCTCCTCGTCACATGTGCACACACACACAATAAGAGAAAAGCACAAGATCCCAGCAGCTCTCTAGCTCACAAAATCAAGGGGTCCAGGGATTAGCCGAAAGGCAACACAGCCTCCTCTGGCCTCGGTCTTTCAGCACCCGGCTCTGATGACGGATGTAAGATGCTTATGTAACACCATCGATGACAGCCTCGGGCACAACGTCATACAGGACCCAAGAGCCAGGAAGCTGGGCAGCAGAAGTCAGAACCCAGTTTTGTGGACTGGTCCACTCTGGACAGCGCGATTTCAAGCCCAGGTTTGCACCCCATTAAACCCCAGCTCTTCTGTTTGCAGTCCTGGGTGCTCCCCCAAAGCAGCCAGGCCAGCTCCTCGGCTATTGTAGATTGTATTGAAATCTTAGCGGTCTTGCTGAACCACAGAAGAAGAAAGTGTGGTCCAGAGAGCCATGAATGCTCAAAGGAACTGATTGAACCAATGATGTTTCATCTGGATATCCCTTCCATTTGGCTTCAATGAACAGTCAGTTTGTGCTAATAGCTCTGGGGACAGACCAAGGGTCTCAGGGGTCCTAGACTGTACCAAAAGCTCAGCAAGCCCATGTCCCTCCTTTCCCCTAGAAAATACTTACCTAAGGAGTCTGGGATGCTCAATAAGCGATTCCCAGAGAGATCCATCTCTGTGCAGCTGTGCAGTTTCCCAATTTCTTCAGGGAGGAATTCCAAAGCATTTTCCGAGAGATCCAAGTCCTGCAGCACCACCAGCTCCCCAATGCTCTGAGGTAAGTCTTTCAGATGATTTTTCATAGCAGAGAAGAAAGTCAGCTTGCTCAGAGAGCCGAAGTCCTCAGGGAGTGCCACCAGGCTGTTGTGGCTCACCAGGAGCACACGGAGGCTGGGGAGGTGGAGGATGCAGCTGGGCAAGGTGGAGAGGCTATTGAAGCTCAGATCCAGGTGGGTGAGACGCCTCAGGTTCCCAATGTCTGGTGGCAGGTGTGTCAAGGAGCCGCACTGACACGAACCAAACTCATCTCTTGCATGGCCACCTGGGTGTGGAGGGAAGGGGAGGAAGAGGTCAGTATGCTGCATGGATACATCACCAGCTTCACGTGAGACTCCTTAGCACAGCGGCCCAGAATACGGGGAGTTACTGATCACAATGAGCAGCACCGATTACCAAGTACTCATAGAGAAGGTCATTTTCTGCTCCTTGCCTCAGTTTCCTGATCACGGAAAGGGATATAATGGTGAAGACCTGTTATGAAATCAAGAGATGCCACAGTGCACCAATAGATCTCTGCTAAACCCACCTGGAACGGAAGCTCAGAAAGAGCCAGGTCACTCCACACATCTACCAGCTCTCAGCAGGGTGGCCCGTACCCCTCTGAACCTCCCATTCCCCTTCCCCACCTCTCCCCCAGCAGCACCAGTGGCCAACACATGACACTTTATGGACTCAAGAGACATTCCTCGAGCTGCAGGCTTTGCCCATGCTGTTGAGGGACAAACAGCCCTGAGGACTGAGATCTGCCCTTGCAAGACTGAGGGGCAGATGTGAGGAAAGGAGGGAAAATGTGTTTTTAAAAAAAGCAGGTAATTCAGTATTGTGTAGGCCAGACAGCGCAGAGAGGGAAGGATGCAAGTCCCCCACACCAGCTTGTGACACTCAAACTGGAGAAGGGCTGCACCCACAGAAAATAAGTCCAGCAAACAAAAGGAAACGTTCAAAACTCTCCATTTCTTCATCGATTCGTACTCTCCCTCCACTGTTGTCTATTTGTGCACACATACAGCAGAGGGCACCAAACATTTTTTATGCTGCGTAACGGTAAAAAATGAGAACAATCTACCTAACAGACACCTTGCACTTTGCACATCTGAAAATCTTAGCGAACTGTTTTATTGCATTTCAGGATGTTCAGGGTGCACGTATATCGCACAAAACAAGCCTGATAAAAGGTATAGCCGTTATCCTCACCTTACTAAAGGATGAAAAGACAAATGAAATTATCCACATGAGAAATCTGTGGCAGATATAGAAACAAAACTCGATCTTCTCAGTTTTCAGCTAGAACCCTGAATTCTGGCCACAAACTCCCCCTTTTTTTCTCTCACTACTTTTTAAAATTCCACCTCCCAAAGAGCAAATAATTCGTTCTGATACAGAAATTACACCATTTGTATTGAGATCCTCCTACAATAAAGAGATGAGAATGTCAATAAATGATCTAATATTTAGAGGTCTAACAGTTACTACAGCTTGCCAAATTATATGCATGCCCTGAGTCATGATAAAATGTTGAGCCACCTCTTCTGGTCTGTCTTGAATTCTGCTAAACCTACAGACACTGACACTAAGCAAGGATTAAGCTAGGATGGATTCAGATGGAAACACAGCAAAGACAGCTCATTACACTCCCAAAATGAAAGAGGGGCTGAACATTTACCAAATAACCCCAGCACCTTTCAGTCCCCCTCTCCTTGCATGAGTCTGCAAAAAATGCTCTTCTTCTAGAGAATGGGTAAAGAAAATGTTGAAGCATCAAGCCAGACAGACTCCAAAAACCAGTCCCCAGGCAGCTGTAGAAGCAGATGAAGGCAATAGGAGTCTAGAAGCAAGGCTAAGAGCCGAAGCTGTAGTAAGGGGCAATAGAATAAAACCATTCCAAGGGCAAAGAAGTGGAAAGAAGGACTTAAAAAAAAAAAAAAAAAAAAAGCTGAGCCTAGAAAAGTTGGATGGTGACAGGAATTTACCTTTGAGCACCAGGGATTTTAGGTGCTTCAGATGAGGAAGGATGCCCAGCGTGGTGCCAAGGAGGTGATTGTTGCTGCTGAGCCTGAGGAACTCTACCTGGACCACCTCTCCCTGTCGCGCCTCAAACAGCTGGAGGAACCGGTGGCAGCCATCAGGATAAACATCCAGGTTCAGCCTGTTGTCTGCAAGGCAGGAGCCACCAAGCAGAGGAGCCCCCAAAGCTCCCTCCCCGCACTCGTCCCTGAGCCCCAGCAGCTCTGCCATCTTCTGCGTCTTGTCCACGGGGTCCGGACATGCTCTGACTTGCCAGGCAGGCAGGCACTTGGCGGCACCACGAGACAGCTGGGACACGGAGGAGGAGGAAAGATGGCTCTGCAAGAGAACACAAGTGCACGATGAAGGCCACCTGCCCCAGCCCAGAGTGGCTGAAAACAGTTTATAATTGCAGCAAGAGGGCAGGAGGGATTACATGCACGTTACTGAAAGCTTTGTGGGCAGAGAGCACAGAAGCTCAAGGTGATGGATGCCACAGAGGCTTCTCCTCCTAGGGAAAACCTGAGTTTTCCCAGCTGACATCTCTGCAGGGAATGGAGCAATTACTCACCATCAGAATAAATAGCAATATTAACTTTAAAAGATATAAATGTAACTGCCTATGCCCTGTGCAGATTTCGAAGTGCCTTGGTGGGATGCTTTACAAGTGGAGAGGGAAACCAGGGCAGGGAGAGCTGAGCCAGGAGCAGAGCCGAGAGGCTGCTCACAGGCTGCGACAGCTCCTCATCGAACCTGTTTGTGAAACTGGTGCCAACAGGATAAAAGTGAGCAGGGATGAAAATGGGCAAAGGGCAGCAGAGTAAACACGGCAGGGCCAGGCAGGGGGTTAGGAAAGGCATGTCCGTGGCACAGGAGCATCAGACTGTGCAGTGGGGCTGGGGCTCTTGCAGATTTGCCTCCACAGGGTGGGATGCTGTGACACAGCAAACTGGGCATGAAGCCATGGACAGCTAGTTACCAGCTAGTTAGTGCTTGTTTCCTCCCCTCACACCATCCTGCATGGATAAAGTGGAAAAGTAGATATCACATAGTGCATGCTAAGAAGGATTTAAACCTAAAAGAGCAGAGGTATAACGTTTGAACAAATTAATTATTCCTCTGCCTCCTTAGTGTGACGAAGCCTTCATTCACCTAGTCCTAGACTTTCCAAATCAGCCACCATCATCGTAGTGCACTGGGAGTGCAAAGATGCGCAGAGGCACCGCAGGTGGTTTTATACCAGTAGTCACATACTTCCAAGTCCCCCGTTTCCTGCTCTTCCCACTTCCTTTATCTTTTGCAACTCCTGAGCTTGGCAATTAAACTAGCTTACAGTGTGAATATCAGGAGTTCTTTTTAAACCTTGCCATGGATCAAATAGGCAAATAGAAGTTTATTTTATAGAGTGAGTGATTCAGAACTACAACAACTTGTAACAGCTTTAATGTCCAAGGCCGGCAAAAGCAAGCTAATGCCCTGAGGAGCAGTGCCTGTTTCTGCTAACCTGTGGGACATGGCACCACTGACCTTCCCAGCCCACAGTCTGGGGGGAGGCGTCACACCGGGCTCTCTGAAAGAACAGAAACCTTAAGGACACATTAGGACAGGAAGAACAGGCAAATGGAAACTACTGCTTTAGTAAAAAGGTATTTCTAACAAAAAGCCTGTACACAGCACATACACGGCTCTCTTACAGATATGTCTAAGCGAAAAGACCGTATGCTATAGCCTTGTAAAGGTACTGATGGTGAAGAAACCAGAGGGCAACTCTGAACTGGCCAGACTGGAGAAGCTTGGAGACCACAAACGCAGCCTCAGGCGTGCGTACAGGACAGGGGCAGGCCCCTTGTGCACAGCACATACGCTCGCACACACGCACATCCATGCACACGTGCACACACACGCTCACCCCAGGCTGTCCTCGCCTGCCCTGCTGCCAGCTCTGGCAGCCCCAGGCCCCAGTCACCCCACACCCCACAGGGCCCCTGAGCCAGGGCTCAGTCCCCAGGGACCCTCCCGGCAGGACGTACAGCCGAGCAGCCAGGTCACACGTGCTGTGCCCTGGTGAGCACAGCCACGTTTGTCTCACCCCTCCGCACGCGGTTCCTGGCACACAAAACCTGGGTCTCGACAGGCTGGCCGTGCTGGATTTGGCTGGACTCTGACCAGCACAGCTCGGCTCAGCTCAGGCACTTCCTGCAAAGTTTGCAGGCGAGCAGCACTGCCGGGGCGGGACGAGCCGGAGGAGGTGCCAGATGCAGCGGAACAAGGGGCAGGCCGCTCTGGGGAACCAGGCTCAGCTGTCCCGCTGTCCCAAAAATGCCACAGAATGAGATTTTCCTAATACCACCACAACCTCTGCACCCCGACCCGTCCCTGGGCGCAAACATGAGCTCAGCCTGCAGGGAGCAGGAAACACAGGCAGCTCCTGGTGTTGTGCTCATTCACTGCAAATTCAGAGAGAGAAATGTGGTGGGAGCTGGGGCTGCAAGCCCAGAAGGGCACAGGGTTGGGTGCTGCAGAGCCAGCCCTCAGTCTGCCCAGAGCCATGGGGCTCTGCCGTGGCCGTACCTTTGCTGCCACATGTGCTCCGGGAGGGTGCCTGCCTTCGGCTGTCCCACAGAGAGCATTTGTGCTGCTCTCCATTGCACTCAAGAGGGGCAAAGCTGGGATTTTCTGCAATGGAGAGCTTCCAGCTGGTGCCTTGATGCTGCAACATAGCAGCACCACTGCATTAATGCCCTGGAAGAAGTCCCCTTTCCTCAGAGCTGAACACAAGCTGTGCAGTGCCCTGAAGGGAATTTCCCACAGGGACTAAACACTAACCCCTGACTGCTTCTCTGAAGCACTTCCTCAGTTGTAAAACCGGGAGCCTGGTTGTTTTCTGGTGGCACTCTCACCTGCACGGGTGGTTTCTGGGGAACCTCCAGGGCAGCAAGGCAGGGACAACCAGAGCCTCCTCACAGCCCTGCTGCCACAGTGGCTCTGGTCTAGCTGTGTCCAGCGCATTTTCGCACAATGTTAATTCTTCACTTTTATTCATTTCCCTAATCCAGGATAAAACCAAGCGGACCAAGCAGGGGCAGCAACTCCCGGAAGCCCCAGGCAAGGCCTTGCCCCTCCCG
>NW_010142593.1:20322-23768 GCF_000699245.1 Pterocles gutturalis | reverse complement strand
TGTGGTGTTTTATGTTTTTATGTTCTTACCATTAATTATAGACCATTGCTGAGATTCACCCGAGCCGAAGGGGAGGCAGCAGCCTCCACCTCGCCCCTCTCCTCCCACCCGACCCCTTCGCGGGTGGGTTACTGCCCCCCCGTTCCCCCCAGCCCTCTCGGTGCAAAGGGGAGAGCTAAGCGAATAAAACAATTTTTTAAAAATTTTCAATTAAGGTAATAACCCGGGACCTACTGCGCGGTGATGCTTGATTAATGTGCATCATCCCCTGATACTTCCAACACACCGTGGGTATGCTGCATTAATTGGCACGCTACCCGGCCTGGTTATGTAACAAATACCTTCATCTTGAAGCACAATTGCTCATTTAAAAATAATTGTAAATTCTCTCTTTTTCTTTTTAAAATTGCATCCAGTGGTCTGCATGTTGCAGTTTCTCAGCAAATGCTGGAATTTGTTGAATACTCATTTATTTCAGTATTTTCATTTTCCATCTGCATCTCCCCAGCTCCTTCTGTTTAATTTGGCTTGCCTGCTACCATTTCGTTGTCTTTCCCCTCCTCACGTCAGAAAACGCCTCTAAAAATTTCCTAATGTTCCTTAAATGCTCTTTCCTCTTCTACCTCTGAAACTGAACCTTTTAGCAGCTTCAGTTTATAGTTGACTATATTTAACTGCTTGACTCTTCCAACTTTTACACTGGAATTTTTAATAAGTTGCTTTTAAATATCAGAGCTGAGCTTGAATACTGCTTCCCTTCTTCTGTTTGTGACAGAGTGACAGATAATGCCTGCCCTGCTCTTCGTTGGCTTCTAAAATAGGAAGATAATGGCAAACATAAATACAAAACAACAAGGAGTGGAAGATATTGTAAAAGGCTGGCATTTCAGTATCTGAAATTTCATCTGCAGACATCATTGCGCCAGGTTGCGTACGGTTCTGAGAGCCTCCTAAGGGCCCCTGTGTTCCCATGGGGGAGAGTGAATTGTCACTGCTGCAGCTGAAGTTACCGGCCACGACGTTTATAGAAGCCCAAAATAATAGGAATCTGAATGGATCAAGGTGGGGGGGGGGAACTATGAGAATGTCAGAAGTACACCAGAGACACCAGTAGAATGTCAATAAATATCAATATAGAATACAATACCAATAAAATGATACTACAGCACCATCTTGCTATTTACCCATCCTCACTTTCTGCAGCATGGAATAACAACAGGAATGGCTTTGTCAAAGTCAAGCCAGCAACTGGAACATGCATTTTCTGTTCATTTTAATTTATTGTCTTAACTGCATGATTTTATCAGTGTTCCCTGACAAAAATCTATTTTCTTCACTTTCCTGGACAGATGCCTTAAAGATCCCTCTGTTCCATTTTTAGCAATGTGTTTCAGAGGCTTTCTTTAAATGGGGTTCTCTTGCCAAGCAATTTCTGGGTCCATATGGGTTTTTCCTGTGTCAGTCTTGCCACTGCTGTTCTACTCAAAAACACAAGGGGCTTTTTACTTCTCATTTCTCATCACTGAGACTGCAACTGAGCTTGAATTTCACATTTTTTTATTAAGCAACTGTGCAGAAGTATTATCTACATACTGAAATGAAGTGAGACCCATATGTATGTATAATGACAACTTATATTCCCACCTTAAGTAGTGGTTAGAATATCTAAATCCCTAAGACTGCTTTGAAAATCTCAGTACTATTTTCTAAATGATTAATTCATTCACATGTGTTTATTTATGGGGATATCTTTCTGTTCAGGACTTCAGTTGGATGGGCTGTGTACAGAGTCCTGAGCTGTGCTGAAAAATGACCTATGTGCTGCACTAACTTGGTTATCCTATCCGTTAATGAAGGATGCTGTCCAACCCACCACATTCCCATCTAATAATAGCACAATAGAAAGGAGCAGCTTGCTCAGCAGCCTCAGATGGAGTCAAAGATAATTGTTTCATGCTCCATAAACAATTTAGGTTTGTTGTTTATCAGTGAAAGATTTATTTAGCCCCTAATGCGCTCGGTTGTATTCTGCCTGAGTGTGAAATCAGAAACAAACACAAGACCAATTATAAAAATAACTATTTCTAGTGCATAACTTCAGTTTGACGTGATAGTTCAGATAGACATGCTTCTAGGGGTTCTACGTTCTGCTAAGGACCTCTTTGCATGTGGTGGGGAATTGTTATCAAAGAAGCTCTTGAGGTTCTTCTCCGTGTGTGGTTAGCTGAGTGGGAACCGTTACATTTCCCAAGCTGAAGTGTCATCTTGTGGACCAAGTGCAAAATGTTTCCTTGCACGTACGATGTCCATCAACACAGTGTGTAATACCGAGTATGAAATCCTAACCCACAAAGGGCTGTAGCCACTGCTTACAGGAGAGCTGTAAAAAGGGCTGCGCTACTTATATTTAATTTGGCCATGCACCAAAGAACACTCTTGAAACCTGCTCTTCTTCGGCAACACTATTTCTTTTTCTGCAGGAGCCAACACTACGAAGTAATTGAAGGATGGTATAAAAGAAGCCATATGTGTAGGCGATCACACAGAATATGGGAAACACCTGTTTTTCCGTCAATTACTGCCTGCGAACTATCCGGGCATGTTTATTTTGGGGGCATTACATTTGCTTGGGTAATAGTGCATGACACATTTCCAGTTTTACGGCAGACGAACGCTGAGAACAGCTAATCGTATCTGTATAAATGAAGTACAAACATGCCCTCCCAGCCATACGTGCAGTTAAATAAGGGCCTAATGATACCAGGCATTACCTGCTGCATGCTCTCAGGCAGGCAGGAAGCAGTTGGTGAACAACCATCCATTTGTACGAACCTGACTAATTCTGTTTACCCTGCAACTCAAACTAATTCAGGCAAAAAGGCTGGAAAATGCATAGGCAGGACTGTGGGAGATCAAAGAAAGGAAATATTTTAGGGGAACATTTTATCACCTTCAGCTACATAGATATAAACCCCAACATTTTAAACTTCTACATCTTTGGGTTACACTTTCAATAGCATTTTACTTACAGTGAAGGACTTTATTGTCCTCACTTGCAAGCTCTTCAATAAATCCCTAAGCAAGGACCAATACATTAATAAGTTGTTGACGTATTTTAATAGCAGCATAAATAACATTTAGTGCTGATGAAAACACTGCTGAGAATTCAAAATTACTATTTTCATTACATATTTAATTTAAAGGGGGCAGTTTCGTAGAAGTATTTTTTAGAAGACTAAGCACATTGATTAATTATTTTTAAATGGCCCTTATACAATGTTCTTCCTCTGCATGTTCCATTTCAAGTGTGATGAAAAAGAGAAAAGACCGGAAAGAACAGAGAGCATGAGTACATGAGAGAGGAGTAAAAATACATGGGTAAACAGATTAAATGCCACTCAGAGCTATAAAAAAACCTATGTAAAGCTATATTAAAACACATTCTA
>NW_010142593.1:0-20312 GCF_000699245.1 Pterocles gutturalis | reverse complement strand
TCCCTCTTTCTTATTTTTTGCAACTTATGAGTAAGTAACAAAAAGTGACAATAAATGATGATTTTGGGTTAAAATTTCAGGGAAGTTATGTGAGGGAAGGGTAGCCTCGGTGAAGAAAACTGTGAGAAACAGAATTACAGATACTTCCTAACAAAGTCATTGCTGCATCCATAATGTACGCATGTAAGGGAAAAGGATCACAGAACAGAAGAGAATCATAGAATCGTTTAGGTTGGAAAAGATATTTAAGATCAACAAGTCCAACCATTAACCCAACCCTGCTAAGCCCACCACTAATCCATATCACCAAGTGCCACGTCTACGCTACATGTTTGCTGTGGTACCCAACTGCCCTTCTGAAGCCACATCAGTGTCCAAGGTCACCTCGCCAGGAGATGCACCCACTCACTGTAAAACCTCCCAAAATCAGGCTGATTTGTTCAAATGGGAAAAGTGCTCTCTGGCCATCCTTGTTTCAGTTTAAAACACTTAACTTTGGCTTGTGTTAGGTCAATGAAGAGTAAATTTAAGTCTAACTGAAATTAAAATGAAATTAAAATGTCCCCATGTTGGTATGACCAACACACCCAAAGCAGCATCAGGCTGGGCATAGGCAATGCCTGTGCCTGCGCCATGCTTCTCCTCGGGCAGCATTTCAGGTGTCTGTGCTACGGAACCTGCGCTGCTGGCACTCGGCAACACGTTGTGCTTTTGGATGCTTTTGAGAGCTACCTGTGTGTACTTTCATCTAATAACTCAAGTGCTGATTTATATCAAATGATTAAAATCCAGCCTGAATGGTGCAAGTGTCTGAGCTACTGGAGCAGGACTGACTGTTGGAAAAGAGTTTTTAAATACTTCTTGAGCTGTTTGTTGTTCAGCTATGATAAAGTTGCCTCGATCTTGCTGTGCTAAGCTCCACGTCTGTTGTACTGATGAATTATTTCTCCAGATGATTGTTAATGGGGTTTTGAAAAATATTCTGCACTTCAGGAAATAAAATTCCAAAACAACAAAACCAGGATGTCACCCTAAATAAAAAGACTATTAGATGTTAAGGGTACAAAGTTAGTAAATATCTTCATATGTGCGGTGGTTTGACCTTGGCAGGCTGCCAGGCACCCACCCAACCGCTCTCTGACCCACCCTCCTCAACAGAGAGGAGGAGAAATAAGCTGCAATAGCTCCTGGGTTGAGAGAAGGATGGAGAAATCACTTGCCAGTTACTGTCACGGGCAAAACAAATGTGACTTAGGGGAAAAATAATTTAATTAATTTAATGTAATTGGCAATCATTTACTGCCAATTAAAAATAGAATAGGATGGTCAGAAGCAAAGATAAGAAGTGAAAGAAGGTTGAGACAGGGACCCAGACCACCCCTGAAGATGCCATGGATGAGACAGGGACCCGGGTCCCAGCTACAGTCATGTCCCCATTAGTCACAAAGAAGCACGGGGCACGGAGGTGGACAGGTCCATACAGTTAGTTAGTGAGAAGTGACCCCTTCTGAGCAGTTGACTTGCCCCTCAGTTTGTGTTTAGAATCATAGAATCCCAGAATGGTTTGGGTTGGAAGGGACCTTAGAGATCATCCAGTTCCACCCCCCTGCCGTGGGCAGGGACACCTCCCACTAGCCCAGGTTGCTCAAAGCCTCATCCAGCCTGGCCTTGAACCCCTCCAGGGATGGGGCATCCACAGCTTCTCTGGGCAACCTGGGCCACTGCCTCACCATCCTTATAGTAAATAATTTCTTCCAGCTTTGTGGACTTCCAGGTTAGAGGTGGCTTCTCCGGTTGCTTCACTGTCCCACCTCCCCACGTCCTCCCCTTGGTCCCGCAGGAGGAACCAGAGGACAGCACCTGGGTGCATCTCGGTCTTCCTTTCCGTCTGGTTAGGAGGAGAAAAGATCTGATCGGGAATTGGAGATTGGGGCAGCAACTTGAGGAGGAAATGGGCACAACTTGGACTGGACATAGCCAGAGAGTAGAACAATTGTGGGAAGACTTTTGTTGCAGTAATGTTGTGAGGGATCAGACAGTGGAGTTTTATTGTGTGTAAATTGTCCAGCTTTGTTGGTGTTGTGATGATGTCACTTATTTTGGTGTGGGGAACGTTTTGGTGTGGGAAGAGGTGCCCATGCAGATTCTCCATCAGGAACTGCAGCCAGTGGAGAGGACCCACTCTGGAGCAGGTTTATCCCAAAGGACTGCAGCCCAGGGAAGGGATCCATGCTGGAGCACAAGAACAGAGTCAGGAGGAGGAGTGTCAGAGGGCATGTTATGAACGGGTCACAATTTCCATTCCTCATCCCCCTGCACTGCTCAGAGTCAGGAATGGAGGAGTGAAGTTGAGCCCAGGATGAAGGAGAGAAGTATTTTTAGCTTTTCATCTTTTTTTCACTTCTGCTGATCAGTGCTCACACAGCATCGAGGCTTTCTCCATCTCTTCCACCCTGCCCCAAAGCCGGGAGACCGGGGGTGGGATGGAGGTTGGGAGTGGACATGGAGATGTTCCAGGTGACCAAAGGGATATCCCGTGCCATGTGATGTCATGCTCATCAATAAAAACTTGGGGAAAGGAGGTGGAAGGGGGAACGTTCATGATTATGGCATTTCTTTGCACAAGCAGCCATTAGCTGAGCTGAGGCTCTGCTTCCCAGGAAGGAGATGGACATCTGCCTGCAGATGGGAAGCAGCGCATGAATTATTTGTTTTGCTTTGCTTGTGTGTGCAGCTTTTGCTTTCCTTATTAAACTCCATCATCTCAATCCACAAGTCTTTTCGCCTTCCTTTGATTTTTTTCTCCCTGTCCCCCAGGAAAGACAGGGTGAATGCTTGGCTGCTGGCCAGGGTCAGCCTGCTACAAAATGCCACTAACATATATAAATGATCACAAAGGTATTGTACATGTTGAGATTTAGGACTTTTAACATTTGCAGTTATAGAATCAGAGAATCAGAGAATGGTTTGGGTTGGAAGAGACCTTCAGGATCACCTGGTTCCACCCCCCTGCCATGGGCAGGGACACCTCCCACTAGCCCAGGTTGCTCTTGTTAAGGACAGAGGAACCAAGAAGAGATACCAGACCCCTTCGTCCTCCAAGGAACAATGAGCTGGACTGGTGGGGCACAGAAGAAGTTGGTGCATTCTATAAATGGGCAAGAAAGCTACCCCTGGGCACACGTGTTGGGATTACTGAACCTGAGCCCAGCTCTCTGACTTTTTTTTTTCAATATTAAATGCAATAGGGTGACTGCTAGCTACCTGACAAACTATTTCGTTTATTATTTGTAAGAATACCAGCTTCAGATGCCACTGGATGATTTATTCTCATCCTGTATTTCAGGGAAGCCACAAAAGGAGAAGGGTGTATGTCTTAAAAGCAATCTTCCCCAAATCACCTTTTTTATGCCCCACACTGAAATTTCTTCCTCCTGCATACAAAAGGCGTGTTGTGATTTCCCAGGCTACCACTGCCGGTTCTAGGGAGGATCAATCTTCCAGCCTCTCCTCTAAGAACAGACAATTTAGGCAGAGCACAGTGCCGTGGTATGAGGGAGACTGGAGAGGACCACGCGGGGGCAAATGAGGCTGATGATTGTGTAAGCAAAGAAAATCCAGCTCCCAACAAGCTGAGCTTAATTCCAGTGACAGCTGAAGATATTAGGCATCTTCCAGGATGATGGTGGCTAGCCACAGGCAAAAATTTGCTTTCTGGGGAATACACTCGATGGAGTATCGTTAGAATGGAGACATTAAAGGTTAGTGAAATCAAAGCAAATGCATTTGAAACTTCAGGCCAATCATCTCAAATAAACGTTTTGGTAGTCCTGCAACAGCTGTCAGGTTGGGGGTTATTTATGATCAGAACAAGCTAGACCAAAATGTGTGCTCCCATAACATTGCTGGGAAATTGTATGGAACTACATAAACAGAAATACTTGATTTATCCTGAAAATTTATGTAACTTTTAATAAACCCCTTTCTTTGAAACGCACCATTATGGACAGGCTGCTTTTCTGAGCTGCTGTCCATCTCCCTATCTTCTTTGTCTTCTGTCTTATGCTGTCTGTGATACATTTGAACAGGACTCCATAAAAAGATTTATTTAATCAAAATTAAAGACAAAACCTTTTTCATGTACAACCAAGGGCTTCCATTTTGTTCCCCACAGATCAAATACCTGTGTTTGTATTTTATTGTCTGAAGCTTCTAGGTTAGTAACAATTTAAATAATACCAGCAACATTTCTAGATCAGGTTATCCTAAATAATTTTGTTGGGTGTTTTTGCAACAGCAGGAGGATATTTGCAGGTTTCTCTGTATTTTTGTATAACCAGCATGAAATCCTGTTGCTAAGCAGAAGGCAAAATCAATAGAGAAGGAAAACCATACCAGCTCATCTTTGAATTGCCGTAGACATTTCACTTTCCTGTAACCTCGTCTCTTTTAACAGCTTTCTTCTGTAAAAATCTGACATGGCTTTGTGACTGGTATTTCATATTTCATCATGTTCTAGAATGTAATACATAAGAAGTTGTGCTGTTTGAGTAAAAGGCACCATTTTGATGAAACTGCTGAGAATCTCCACTATTAAATGACCACTGAATGACGAGTGAAACAGGCTGAATTTTAACTACAGATTCCTTCCACTGATCTGCCAGTGTTTGTGTGGCTCTTTCTCTTCCAGTCAAATCACAGCAACTGAAACTTTTGCTGAAGTGCGGTATTGTAAAAAATTCCATATGTTCACTGTTGCAAGAACCACTTAAAATCTTACTCTATATGTAAAGAAAAAAAAAAAAAAAGGAAGTGCTTGGAGGTCCTCTGACATTTGTACATTAGTGATGTGTCATAGTTCGTTTCCCTCTGGCAATTTCTCTGCTGCCTGAGTGCAACCCAGGAACAGGAACCCAATGGGCACATTCACGCAGTGCTCAGAAACCCTCTGGAGAAGGTGTCCATCAACTGCTGATGGCTACGGATGGGGACATCCAGATGGCACTGGCTGTGCCACATGCCTCTGACTGCATCACCGTTACCCATGGGTCTCTGCACTGCACTGTGCCTTGTAGACCTCTTAAAAGACCTGCCAAAATTCATACCAGCACAGCCAACTGCATAGTGAACAGCATGGCCAACAGCATGACCAGAATGGGCAACATCATCCCAGCAGCTGGGATCCCAGCATCCCAGCTCTGGACTAACCCAACCAAACCAAAACACCCCCCATCTACTCCATCCCTAGCACAATCATCCTCCTAAGTCTTCTCAGTGCTGCTGCTGCCAATCTGCAAAAATCAACTGCTTTGCTTCTTGAAGCTGGAAATTCCTCTTTGGCACTTGTGAAAAAAAAAAGAAAACACAAAAATATTCCATCCTGAATACATAGGACAGAAATAGATATCTCGTGATTGAGCAGATATAGCACAGCTTTTGCTGGATTAAAAGATGATTAATTCACACACTTTATACTTATAAAAGTTATTTTGGAAATTTAGAGTGTGAGCAATGTATGCCTGGAAATTCCCAATTAGATTCAAGAGCACGTTGGAGTGAGTAAGTGCACACCCACTGGAGCAGATGTTTGTTTGCACTATCGCAGTGCGTGTATCACCTACCCAACCGAATTCAGAGAGGAGAGGGGGTGGTTAGAAGATGCTGCTGAATTCCAAGTTACCGTGTCATTCAATTTATTATTGCACTTCTTGGAATAAACAGTTCTTGGAGAAAATTTCAAAACAAAAGACAGATGACAGAGGAAGAGAAGACAGCTCTAAAACCATTTTTCTGAGCAGGGGTTTCTGGGCTGGCAGCTTTTTCTGAGCTAAAAAAAATTTAAAAAAAAAAAAAAAAAAAAAGAGAGAAGGAAACAGCCCTGGATTTCTCCAGCAGCGTGGTAAAGTGTCAGAGACATCCAAGCAACCGAGCAGGGTGTCTGCTGCATGATATTTCTCTAATGAGCTCTGTAGGATTCTCAGTGCTGCTGCTTTAGCACGTTGGAGATGGTCTCTGCTGCAATTCCCCAGCCCTGCTGCCCTCCTGGCACCCAGCTCCCCTCTTGGGTTTTGGGGCACTTGTGTGGCTGCTCATCGGTCTGTGCACTGCTTCTCCCCTCGCCTTGCCTTGCCTTCCTTTACTGGTGAAATTTAAGAGATTTTTGAATCAGGATCTTGGTATTTTTTCAGGTTCTTTCCTTCAATGAAAATGCATCCTGTTCCCAGAGTAATAAATGTAAATAAAAGCAAAATGTTTAAAAGGAAAAACAAAAAACCCCAAAAACATTCAGCCCTGCAGTTCCACCATCATTTCTGAAACTGGTTTGTCAATTCTTACTTTGGAAAGAAAGCCAAAAATCACAGATCTATTTCAGCTGAAGAAAATCATGACACACATTACAGATGCAAAGAAAATAATGAGAAGAAATCACAATTTTTAATTTTTTTTAATGTGTACTCTGACACTCTCACATAATTTCCTTTGGGAGACTGATAAGTTAACAGGTCTAGTACTAATACAGCATGATTCATCAGCTTGCGCTTTACAATGAGGAATAGAGCTGTTATTCATTTTTTCATGCAGGGGGAAACTGGAGGAGCAGGGAGATGCAGGGACTTACCAGACACCATGCAGCAGACAAAAAGTCAGCATCCTGAGTGCCAGGCCAGTGGTCCAGCCAGCCTGTGAGTTCACACAAAAAAAATCCAGACTGCTTTTTATTCCTCTTATCCATTGGAAGTCAGTTTTCACCCACTGAAATAGCTTCCTTAGAACGCTCCTGATTTTTCCTCTTGGAGCAAGTTGTCTTTGCCCTCCAAAGGGAGAACGTAGATGAGATATTTACTGATAAACAGCAATCGCCATTGCTCAGGGCTTTTAAATCCCATTTTCTGCAGTGCACTTTGCTGATGCCAAACAGAACTGAACATATGTTCACAGAACAGCAGCAATAAATGCCAGTTTGGGAAAAAAAAGCAGTGGTACCTACTGAAAGTGTTAAGGGATGGTTTAATTTGCAGAAAGACGTGGAATTGGTTATGATACAGAGAAAACTCACATATAACCTGAAGTTGTCCTTATTGCACCACGTCTTCAGCATCAATTGCACTGTAGCATTCACCCTGAGCTTTACTTGTGGCTGAGGTGAATAATGGACAGGGACCTTGCAAACCTTGCTGCCGTTCTACATGGGAACCACAGACATGGTTGGTGACATATGTAGGGGATGAATGTGGGGATTCATATTGCTGAAGATAAATCCAGGTTCAATTATTATTTAAGTGTATCTCCATCCTAATCCCTGTGATTCCTTAAAAATCTTCTTTAAGCTTTATTGAGGGCAGGAGATAATACATTATAGATGTGTCAAGTCCCATCTCTGTCTTTGACCATCAGCATCATGTTGGGGAAAAAGCAACACTGGATTTTATTTTACCCCTCCAAAGCTGTGTGTCTGTTAAACAAAGGAAAGTGGTCATCTAAAACCAGGACAATTCATGACCGTGACACTTTAGAGTAATCCTGCCCGTTTTTTTCTTGGGTGGCCCCAGGTGCTGCCCACGTGGGTGGGACTGTGCCCAGGGGACAGGACAGAAACCCCTTTCCCCATCCCCTGGGGACGCAGCAGCAAGGACGCCAGCAGGATTTCAGGATCACGTGTGGCCCCTCATCTGTCTGGGGTACCCTGATGTCCCCTCCCAGCGTCTGCCGCTGCCATAGGGATGTTCCCTGCATGCGACGAGGGGTTGGGGGGGTCTCTGCTTGAGACAGCTGTGTAACTGTGAGCCCATCTTCTATCAGCAGCACTCCTCTGACATGAAGAGGTGCTTGATCCTGGCTTTTTTTTTTATTTTTTTAAAGGACACGTTGTGCTCTGTCCAGGTGATGCTGTTACATCTTCTTTTTTCTCTTCCCTTTCATCTGAAATAGTTGAGAATGAACACTGCTCTCTCATTCCTTTTCTGTGAGAGGACCCAGCATTTTATTAATGTCTGGAGAACAAGGCACAAGTGGGAAGGAAGGAAAAAAAAATTGCATGCGAAAAAGCAGAAGCCCTAAAGGCAAGTTTTTCATGTCAAAACACTTGTTGGATGCTTGTTCTGAGGGTTTCATTTTAAACAATATATGAAAGGCAGTGGCCTGAATCCTTCCAGTTGGAGCTTTGGGGATGGGCTGTGAAGACACTTTCACGATGCTCTTTATGCTCTTTATTTTTAGAGATGGCAACCTCTGCTTTTTTTACAAAACTCAGCATTGCTGCACCAGGAAGGCTGTCCGAAGGAATTCAGCTTCTGTGCTCCCTTTTCCTGTGACCTTCACATCTACAGCTCCAAGCTCTGCTCAACATTTCCAGCAAAATCTTCTTCTCCAGATTGTCTTGATTTTTTTTTTTTAAGCACTGACACCACTCAAAAAAATTTCAGAAAAATAAGATAATTAGTGCTGCTTGTAAGTAACTTTTAGGGAAATGTCAGCTGTTCTGCATTCAGCATATGCTGAAGCAGTATTCTTCAAACACTTAAAATTTCATCTCCAGCTTCCTGTGGATGAACAGGTCACATCCACACTGTGTTACCACACATGTGGCATCAGAAAATTACAGATATGAGCAACCTGCAGACTGTGTTAAACATGGAAGGTTAAAATTACCCCTGAAGGAAATAAGGAAGGTGAAACAAAATTTCTGGTAAGAGCTTTGTGCTGGTGGAGGACACTTTCCATCATTGATTTGGGGAAGAAAAGAAAAAAAGAAAAAGAAAGAAAAAGAAAAAGAAAAAGAAAAAGAAAAAGAAAAAATGAAAAAAGATAAAGAAAAAAGAAGGGAAGTTTTCTGCATACTAAACACCCTCCATTTCTCAGCATTTCTCATGCATTTCTAGCTATTCCCTACGGACAGGTAGTAGAAGTGTCACAAGACATGGCCATGGGAGCGGAGCCTTTCCGAAATTGCTGGGAGATCACCCCTTCAACGTCTGCAGGGTAAGGGGCTGCCTGTGGGGTTCACCCAGCAGAGCTGCTGGTACCCACAGCCAGAGGCTGCCCCGAGCAGGAGCATCTGGCTGCATCCTTGGAGGATGCTAAGCCACGTGGCACCGTGTAAATCCAGGGGGAATGATCCCAGAATGAAATCAGAAAGAGAGTAAGGTAACACAAAGACCACGGCTCTCACAAAAAAGTATATTGGCTTGGAGTTTGTAGTCTTTCCTGACTCTCCAGTCATTCTGCGGATTTTCTCCTGATTTACAACAGTGCAAATGGAAGGAGCCCTGGGCACCCTTATGTTAATGGTGATGCCACGGATAATGGTTAGCAGAATTGGATGTGAGTGATGGAGATTCAGGACTGTTTTCCAGGAGCTGAAAATAGCTTCCAGTGCTCTGGCTCCAAGGGCTGGTGGGACAGGACACACAGAGCACACCTCTTCTAGCCTTCAGGCAGGAGATCATGCATCCATTCCAGTCTAGAGCTGCCTTTTTTCTTCCTCCCGTATTTCCTTTTGGAGTCTGACTTGTCAGGCTACTTGCCTCATTACAAGCGTGGCTAGATTATTTCTCTTAAAAAAAAACCAACAAACAGAACAATTTATTTGAAAGATACATGCAAGGGCAAGATCTACATATGACCCCAACTGCCAAGAAAAAGAAAAAAAAAATCCATTTAAAAGCAGCTCTTTTCATTGATGAAAGCACGGTGCTTAGTATTCAGGACACCACATCTGAATACATTGAGCAAATTACATGTGCCGAACTATTCATGCATCGCCTGACTACAAGATTTACTCACACAAACAGACACAGAAATGGCATAATAAGAAACCTTCAGCATATTTCCAGAATACAGATGTCCTAGCTGGGGACTGAGCCTGACACAAGAGTTTGTGCTCCAGGAGATGGGGGATCCACTCCTCACTCTGGTGCTCAACAGGACTACAAAATCTGCACTCCAAGGCAGTTCTGGCACGTCTTGCCTATATGACCCAGGCAACCCGTGTCTCTGTGTTCAGAAATACAACTTTTTCCTTTCTACCACCCTTTTTTTTTTTTTTTCCTGTTCTAGCAGTCTCCAAATGATTAACTTGCATCTGTTGGGGAGTTTGGAGCGTGTGCATCATTTCCCAGGGAACTGGTACAGGTGAGCTGGGCTGGTTGGATGCCTGTACCAATGCCCCATCAATGCACCTCAGGTCCATGATCATGACAAAAAAAAATCTCCACGCAGTAGCTACTACAGGTGGGTAAGAAAGAGCAGTGTTTTCAAGTAGCTTTCAGCAAAAGTAGCCAACAAAACCCTACCTGAAAGGTTGGGTTGCATTTATGGCTAGAGCTTGCTTTGAGGTGCTTTGTGAGCTCGTGGGCTTGCAAGAGCACCTGCAGATCTGCTGTCTCTGCTAAGTGTCCCACATGAGTGACCCCAAGCAGAGATTGAGGCTTGCTTTGAAGTGGCAAGTCTCTTTAAACTGGAATCAAACGGAATGAATCTCTTTCTGCTCTGGTTCATGGTGACGATGACCTGAACCAGCCCCTATATTCATGTTGCCCACTGTGCATCCCAGCACGTTACAGGTCAGAGGGAAGGTCCAGGCAGAGTCAGCGGGTCAGGACCAAGGGTGTGTGAAGCAGCATGATGCAGGGGACTTAAAAAGAAAGCGCTGGGTTGCGAGTCCTTTGTGTCACCCATCACCATATCACCCATATGGAAAATGTATGAAGGATGGCAGGAAAGAGCTGGTGAAGGCAGCATAGAAATGGAGATAACTGGGGGGGGAGCAGAGCAGGGTTTGTATCACAGGTGATGGCAAGTCTGCATCTTCATTTTGCCTCAGGCGAGTGAAGCTACAGAACATTTAGTCCATGGGCCAGTCTGCACTAACAGGGCAAGAAGAGTAAGAGCCTTATATCTGTAAGTACACTCTGCATAGGCTACATATCACAATTTTGCATTTATTGAAGCGTGATTTCGGTGAATTTGCTGCCCTGCAGGGAAGCAAGGACTAAAGCTCAGATCATTAATCCTTAATACTGAGTAGATGCAGCTTGTTAGTTTGCATTTCACCATGTAATTATCGCCGCTGTGAAACATTCTCGGAAATGCTGGGCTGTGATTCTCCTGCACATCTGACCCAGAAAGTCTGCAGGAAGATGTCTGGAGGGGGCAGAGGCCGCCAGGCATGATGCTGAGAGTGATGCTCCCTGGCTGGCAGGGTGGAAGCTCACCCGTCGGCATTTTCTCCAGAAGCATCCTTCATGTTCATGTCCAGGAGGGTGAAGACACCCTGTCAGCAGCTCTGAGAACCAACAGAAGATTGGGGAAATTAGTTTGAATTTAAATATAACATGTTCAAGCATTTCACAAGTAATTTACAATGCTCAATCTAATCTTCCCTAATGAAATCCCAGTCAATCCATTTGGGATCCCCAGCCATAACCTCCCGTTGGTGGGTCCCTGACTGTGGCACCTGGGATTGACTCTCTTGATGTTCTCCTACAGACACATTTGCTCATGGATTCATCACCCCCACCCCAGGAACTCTTGTTCAGCATATGACACTTAACATGATATGCAGGCTACCCTCCACGCCTTCATCTCCTTAATTGCCGTATGTAAGAGGTAATTTAGTTTAGAGTTAAAATTCTCTGTGCAAATATTTATTAAAATCTGTGGCTTGAAAGATGGTGATAGTTCCACCACAGAGGATGCATCCCCCCACTGAATGGACATGTCCTCAGCAACTTGCGCCATCTGCTTATGGAAGCATGAAGATGTCTTGAGTGAAAGTCACCTTGTTGGGCAGGTGAACAGCCCTTGTGCCATTAACTGGTCACCAACCAGATTGGGTTTCAGCCACAAAGGTCTTTAATAAACCACCACAGGGCTCTGCAGGAGATGACTGGCAAATGCGTTGGGAAAAATTAGTCTCTGCGCGGTCCGTGGACAGAACTTACGAGGAGAGCTATGCTGGCCATGCAATGCCGACAGCATGACTGGTGGTGAACATTGGAGTAGTCATTGGTGGACGCCAATGGGGTGGGAAGGTGGCTGGACAGAGCTGCAGACCACTTTGGAAAGAGACGATACACAGGATGGAAGCACAGAGAATCACAGAATCACAGAATGGTTTGGGTGGGAAGGGACCTTAAAACTCATCCAGTTCCACCCCCTGCCATGGGCAGGGACACCTCCCACCAGCCCAGGTTGCTCAAAAACTCATGCAGCCTGGCCTTGAGCACCTCCAGGAATGGGGCATCCAGAGCTTCTCTGGGCAACCTGGGCCATTCCATCAGCATTTGGTTGGCTCTTTTTTGACACCATCACACCAGAGGCAGAAATCACCATCTTGCCATTTATTCAGAGCATCCTGGGTTTTTCAGAATCTGTGTTAGAAGTACACAGTCCATCAGCAGGCTCACTGGTGGATGTGATGAACAGCCTGCACGCATCCATTTAACGGTACTTTCTGCTCCTACAGGGAGTGTATACAAAGCTGCACTTAATTAATAGGAAATGTAATAAAAAGTGTGCAAAAAATTACCTCTTTTTAAGTGATCTGTCTGTTTGCCCTGCTTTGTGAAATGAAAACATCAAAGAAAAGAAATCTGCTACTGGATGACTCGCAGGCCATCCATCAGCCTGTGTGTCCATCTCACACCAGCCCTTGCACAAAGGCTACCTGCTGCAGGCTGCCGAGAGATGCTCTGGTGAGCGCGCTGGTCACCATCGTGATATAATCTCCTTCCAAAGCAATTTAATTAGCACAGTGAAAGAACTGACCTTTCTCAAGATTTTTTTTTTCCACCAGGCTAAAAATATCCTGCCGAATATGTCAATAGTATCCTTGATGCACACAGCATTCTAATACCCTGTTGTAAGGAAAGAAGAGTTTTAAAAGGACAATTTCGTAGAGAATGAGAAAAATAAACTTTTAAATGTCCTTTAAAATCGGCAGTGTTATTTGGGAGGCAAAATTATTGCAAGTGTTCTAGCTAAAAAAGGGACCATAGATAACAATACACCGTGCTTCTTGCAGGGCATTTTATAGCAATAGGTGTTACTAATAATGGATATTACAAGGCATTTTACAAAAGAACTATGTTTTTATTTAATCCATAATTCACAGATAAAGAGGCAAAGAAAATTGAACTGATTTGCCACAGCCCATTCCCCAAGCTGTCAATCTCTCAGAGCCTGCCCACCAGGGCACATGTGAAACCTGCTTCTTCTTTATTTATTAATGTCATTGTCACCTGGGCCACAAGAGCATCAGCTGATGTCTTGGTGCCTTTGCAGAGCAGTTATAACACACGATGCAGCATCGCCAGCTTCTTGCTAAAGCCCAGCAGTGCTCCCTATTCCTCCTGCTCACCCACTCCCTCAATAAAATAACACCTAGGGGTCTTCAGAGACCTCCTGCTGCTGCTGGATGATGACGTGGGACAAGGATGACCCATCCCAGCAGCTGGGAATCGGTAGCAGGTTGGGAGACCTGGGCTGAGCCTTTGATTTGTACAACTGCAAAAATACAAGTGTTTGTGTGTGTGCACATGCATGCACAGATATACATGCACACCCATAGAAAGAAAGCAAAAGTACCCTAGCAAGTATCTTTTTTGTAAGGGTTTGCATAAAAAGGAGGATAAAAAAGAAGAATGAAAAATATTTTTCCTTCTTGCACTTTATTTTGTTTGAATTGGCCATTATAGTAAAATCAGGCAATGCTGTTTTTAAGGCACAACACTCTGCTTAGAAAAGTTATCACGCAGTCAGGACAGGATGGGGTCTGCTTTATGGATAAAATGAGCCCAACTTTTCTTCTTCACCTTGTTTTTGAGATCTCTTAAATGTCATGTGTCTTTCCAAGCAGTCTGGGTTAAAATAAAGAAGTTGAGCTTAAGCATGGACTTGATCCTGCAGCCAAAATCCAATATACACCAGCTCCTGCTGCTGGTTGTGCCGTGACCATGGCCGGAGGCATTGACTCCCTAGGTCTCTAATTGCCAAGGACAATACGAGATACAGACTGAACGCAATCTATAAATCCCACGAGCTCTTAGCTACAAGAGCAGTAAGGGCCAGATGGACTACATGCATTGGAAAGATGGCAGAGCGCCAAAACATAAAGGGGCTAAATGGTAGGACAAGAAAGTGGATCCATGCTTTCAAAGGGTAATTATAAGTTTTGGCAAGTGAGAAAGAAAATATTGAATGTCAGTAAGTCTGTGTCATGCCCATGTAAGTTATAGAAGTGACTCATACCAGCCTCACCTCGGCATCATAAAGCTGGCATTGGGCACAACAGCCTGCTCCTCTGCCTGCAGCTATTTATAACACCTGTTTTCCCCCTTTTGGCATCACTCATGGAATAAAGCGGCAGCATCTTGACTTTGTATCTTACTTTCTTGCTTCAGATGTTGCAGAGCTGTGGAAATATGAATGTGCAAGAGACAGAGACAGACGGGGCTCTTCACCAAGGGAAAATGAAAACAATTTCCATCTCTTGGACAGCAGCAAAGCCACAGGCAACTGGGCAGTCAGGGAGGTGTCACTGGGCTGCTCTGGGGACACTTTCCCTTGCAGGCGTCAGGCCATGATGGAGCAAAGTCACTGCTCCAAACCTCCCGCTTTCCCAGGGTTTGCATGTTCCTGAGCCAGGCAGGAGTTTTACAAATGGGATGCAAACTTCCTTCCTGCCTAGTCATGGTGTCAGCAATTGTCCCTTGCGGGTGGCACAGCTGCTCAGGAGGGTATATGCCCCCAAAGTTGCCAACCTCTTGGCTGGTAACACAGTCCAGGTGATCATGTTTTTTTTGCTGCTCAGGCTTCTCCACCTCCTGAAGTGTTACAAATGTTCGTATTTTCAGTGCATCCAAAATGGATGACGTTCTTTTGGTTTTTGTGGCCATTTCATCAAGGTTGCATAGCAGTATATAACAAGGTTGTACATAAGTATATAACAAGTCTTGGTGGAATTACACCAGCAAACTAAATAAGAATTTTAGCAGATACAAAACAAATTAAGGATTAATTTGCATGTGAAGGATTAATCTGCACTGAAGGGTTTGCACTTCTCCTTATGCACCATCTGAGTTGTTATGGTAGCCTGAAGACACACTAGCCAAAAGTGTTAACGACAGGGTCATAAAATATTAGTTACACGTATAACACCACATTTTGAGATGTGTTTTGGAGGGGATATGGAAGATTCTATTTCTGAAGGCACTCCCATTTTTCCTGGTTAACTGATACTTCAGTGGGGCTATAGAAAGACCCAAAAGGATATGCGAGCGAGCCCACCTCAATGGGAACACCGAACACTGAAAACAAGAGGCTTCCTCCCCAAAGAGCTGGAGGATTTTCAGGTCACCAGCAAGCAGGGGGACCCTTTGCTGAGGTGAGGAGATGCCTGGTCCCTCCACCTGAAGCCAGGAGCATCCCCATGTTCAACACTCGCATCACACTGAGCAGTCAGTGGACCATGGCCGGCTCTTGGTGCAGGATAAATGATGGTGGGACCAACAGTAAATGGAAACAATGGAGTTTTTTACAAGAAATCATGGAGGCTCGTTCAGTGTGTGGTTCCACACCACGCAGATACTTTTAATTTTAAATAAAAATGGGAACTGATTTTTGAATTTACACTTCAGCACTTTCCCTGAGGACTGACAGCATCCTGCAGGCTCAAAAGAGCTGCAAAAGCATTTCATAACAATAACTGTCACCCAACAGCTATAACTTCCAGGGTAGTGATGCAATTCAAAACGCAGCTCATCCAAAAATAGAAATATATGGCTACTCTAGAGAGGTACACCTGGCCATATGTTCATTTATTTCCTGGGCTGTTGCACAAACTTTTGCTTAGAGGCAACATTTGATACAGGAGAATGTGAAGTAGAGAAAAGCTCCATATGCAGGAAAAGTAAGCATCATGTAACGCTGACTGAATGTAAGAGCCTGATGCTATGATGATTAGCTATTTTTCATCCGTCCTTTGCATTGCCATTTTTTTCAATAAAATCTTTATTTTGTTAAGGAGTAGAAGCTTTCACAAGCTATGGATAAAGATGTCTAAAACCATCTAAAAGCCATTTTCAAGAACCTTTAAAGAACAATTCACAAGACAGAGCACTGTGCAGGGATGGCTTGCTGTCCCTGACCTGGTGGCTGATGTCGTGCAGCATCTCCCTGACCTGCTGCCATTTGCAGATCCACATTTTGAGACCAAAAATAATGTGTTCTTGCCTACTTTAAAATGATTAGTAAGTACAGCATTTCCCAAGCAGTTTCACAGACAGATCAGCCATCCCTGGAGCTGGCCCAAGGGAATGTGGGCTCTAACATTCTTACCCCTGGGATGGGATGGGATGGGATGGGATGGGATGGGGATGGCATGGGATGGGATGGGACGGTACGGGACTGGGTGGAGTGGGATGGGATGGGATGGGATGGGATGGGATGGGATGGGATAGGATGGGAGCTCTTGTGCAGGCTTTGGTGACCTCTGGGTAGAAGCAGAGCAATGCTATGTACATCCAAAGGGACATAAAGACCCATGTCCTGAGGAAACCCCACCTGCTACAGAAACTGGAGCAATCCAGGTGACCCTGACCACGTCAGAACTGTCCACCTTTGGGGGAATTGCATGTGCAAAGGAATTATTGCTGCTAGTGTGGGTGGAGGAGCTGCTGCCCTGTTGCTGTGGGTTGATGCCAGCTGCAGCCCGCGTCCCTGCAGGACACAAATGTGAGTGTGCACACATGGACAGCCAAAGAAAGAACAAGACAAAACCAGTCTTCCTACATCCATGGGCACACGCTGGTCTCTGGGTGAGCTGGCTTTCTCCAGTCTGGGAGGCAGGTTGTGGACAAGGAGACGTAGCTGGGAAGTCTCATTTCAGGAAAATGCCTTTTCACCAATTTTTTCCTGCAGGACCTCTGTAGCTGTTAGTGTACCTCATCTCATCTAACTAGCTAAGCTCTAAAGGTAAACCTAATGTTTTGTGTTATTTTAAAGCCTTTTTGCATTTAAGCAAATATGATAAATTTACTATAGGCCACCAAAACAATGGAAACAAGTTCCAGAAAAATGTGAGCATAAAAGGAAGTCAATTAATTTGTACCAGAAGAACAGAGAAATGGCTGTACCTCGCACAAAGTGTTTAACAGGCTATAAATTATTGTAGTGTGTGATCACTTTTTATTTCTTATTTCCATCCATGATATTATGGTTAAAGCTCCTGAAAGCTGAAATAAATTACTGCTGCTTGTTTTTACCATTATCTTACTGCTGAAGGGATTTGCACAAGTTTGGAGTACACAAGTTGTGCTTGCTTTCTTACAAATACTCTAGCTGATGGTAGGAAAAATACTTTTTTCTGTGCCACAAGATTTTTTAAAATTAAATGGTGCTCTGACCTATATGAATTTATCTAATGACAATGGTACACTCGAAAGAAGTCCCATGTCTTCTGGCTCTTTTTCAGTGCTGGAAATGAGGAATTCGGTTGTGTTGTGGAGAAAAAAAAAAGTTTTAAAAATCACAAAGCCTTGCATGTAAAGAAGAAATCATGTATTTTGCTTCAGAACCTCACGGCATGGCTAGCCACCTGCCCAAGCCAGGACGCAGAGCTCGCATGGAATCCATCCTCAGACGATTTAATCAACACCAATAACCCCCTCCCACTGCGACACCAGAGCTTCCTCATCACTCATCTCTGATTAAGAAATGGTGAGTCACTTTCTGACTCTTCCCCAGTGCTTTTGTCTGCAGAATAATTCGAATTAAATATTTATGAGGAGCTCTGCATAGTCACAAAGTTATTATAAAGATCAAACATATCAGAAAAAGTGCGCGGCGTGTTGAGGGCACTCTGATGCTGTGGTTGTGTAATGTGCAGTGGTCCTGTTGAGAAAGGGGTATTCTTAAAGAATAAATTGTTTTAATTCCCCATATCCAGGAGGATGGTCAGTAATTCATTTTTGCTTTGTTTTTCTTTGTAGTCCTCCTCTGTTTCATCTTCTAAGATATCTTAGAGCACAAGGGTTTTTCACATCTGTTAGAGACTATACCCCTCTGCCATTTCTCTTTATTGCTGGGATTATAACCTGCTATGTTGTGGGTTTCCAGGATCTTTGGAGAAATGCTTCATCCTTCTGACACATAACACCAGCTCTCTCTGGCATCACAGCTACTAGATGCACCCTCTACTTTCCTTTTAGGATTATTTGGGGGAATGGCTTTTTTTTTTTTTTTCTAGTAACCTTTTTTTATTATTTTGATACGGACTACCAAGATTCATCCTTCTTATGAGGCACAAGTAAGAGCATTCAAGATCTTCTGAGAGCACGAATAAGGTTTTTTAAACTATTTGGAAGCTGTTCCTCCAAAAAAGCCCTAAGGTCATTTTATTTCTTCTACTGGAGAAAAATGAGAGTAAAAGGCAAGTTATGGTCTAACAAGGAGCATTTTTGCTATATGCACACTTCAAAATAATATCACGTTTTAGAGCAGCACTCATTTCTCTCTGCAGGTCGATTTCACTTTGGTACAAGACTTTATTAGAATAAACCCAAATCTCTTCATTTTCCAGGCAGACACAAATTCAGTAACACTCAAAAAACATGAAGTTCCTTGACAAGCAGGAAATCAAATGAGCAAATTGATCTCATCATGTACACCCAACAACCGATGTGGAATTGACTCTCTTGCACAAATCACTTTCATCAAAGCACAAACAACAAAATCCGGCGTTTTGCCAAAGCAGAATGCAACAAATGCAAATCACACATTTACATCTTTTAGGACGTGCATGTGGAGAATTAAATTTCCTTTAGCTGCCCTCAAACTCGGGCGTGGAGGGCTCAGCAGAAGAGCCTGGTGTTGCAGTTGGCCACGAGTGTCCACTTGGTATGTGCATGGAGTGAAGACAGAGAGTGGGAGCAGGAAAAGTCCAAAAAAAAGGACTGCCAGCCCTAAGAAAAAAGGTATGATGAAAAAGTTTAGAAACACCACACTGACTTATGTGCTCATTTTCATTAATATTAATACAAGGAAAGGAAAGTCTATTGTTACCTTCATTAATATTAACAGCAATAGAAGGCTAGGTGGATATCCTAGCTTCCGTATAAATATTAGATAAAACAGCTTTTTTAACTCCTGGAAAGACCTCATACAAAACAGAGGCAGGAGAACATGGATACCGCTCTCAAACAACAGGATGGTGACATTTTAGCTTGCTAAGCATGCCTATTGCTTTCCCAATATTACATCAATAAAATTCCCATTTGCCTGATGTAGAACATTCATTTCCTCATGGGTTGTTGCCAGTTATGGGAAAGGACTGATCAATAAAGTAAAATTATGGGATTAGTGAATGTTAAAAAGTCATGCATAATTTACAGACCATGTTTAATTCCAGCATGCTGGAAATGAGGCTGCTATAAACCATGAAAACTACCATGCACTGCAGATATTAGGAAAAACAAGTCAAATTACTGCATTTGGTTAAGGTATAGCATGTATCGTCCTGATATTTTTAAAGCAATCAGGAGATATGGACAAAGATTTATGACTGTGATTATCTTTTTGCTTGCTGACGTAAATTAGCCTTCTGGGAAACCTAAGTTATTTCTCAATATGCTCTTAATGGTCTGAGTCAGAACTGCGGATGATCTCTCTCCTGCAAGGGATTTATAGTGAAAACAAAGGTGAGAGCTTCCGTCGCAAGGACAATAGAAGCGGGAACAGAAATATTTCCTGGGCGTGAGCTCATCCTCCCGTGTGCCACAGGTGCTCCCACTCAGCAAACACAGCTCTGGCCATGAACACAGTGTTTGCTTTTCCAGCTGGATCAGGCCGATGATTATTCCAACCATTGACATTATCTCTGCAAACAAGGCATCATGCCTCCGATGGGCAGCTCAAGGTTTTCAAGGTGACGAACGTAGCTTTTGCCTGAGATCATCCCCGTGTCACCAACCCCATGTCCAGGGGGTTGGATGAGTGGTGTGCTCCCACATCTCTTGTTCTGATTAATGTGTTTATCCTCCCATATTTTGAGGATATCAAACCATGGTCCCACCGCACACAGCCCGGCATCACAGTAGATGATGCTGAGCGCAGGATACCAATTTTCTGTTTCTTCATGCTATAACTAGTCCATATATAAGCATGGTAAGTCCAGATGCAGCTGTGGTTGCACAAATGGGTTTGTAAGGCTACCCGAAAATGAACTGAATAAAGGTGAAAGCCCCTAGAAGGTATTTAGATATGCTTATCTTTTTCTGCTGGTGGACATAAGGCTAACACCAGAGGCAATGTAG
>NW_010142592.1:2835-8819 GCF_000699245.1 Pterocles gutturalis | reverse complement strand
CTCTTCCAACCTTAATGATTCTATGATTTCAGGATTAGATTAAGTAGATGGTTGTTTCTATAAAAGTGGTCATGGCAAGAAATGTTTTTTGTTTTACAAATTCTTAGCATAGCTTCTGCCTACCTCTGTTCCCAGAAAACCCTGTTTTGACTCACCTGATAGTATGTGAACTATCAGTAACACTGGAGTGCTGACATGACCTCCCATTCTCCATTTGCAGTACTATGAGAGAGAGAGAGACATCACAAAAAAAGGATGAAGAGGGAAGTAGCTTCACTTCCTTACTAATACACCTCACCATTACTTTAGGAACTCCATGCTTCAGGTCTGTTCTTTTTGTGCTTAAGTCAGTTTCCGGTAAATAATTTGTATACATCAATAGACAGAGTATTTAATGTGTTTGAGTCCTTAACTAAAGCTATGTTCAACAACATTTTTTAAATCATTAAATACAGCACCTTATAAACTTCAATGTTGTAATTTCTCAGGTTTCTCCATAAGCTTTAAGCCCAAATTGCCCACCCCAGGAGCTGTACTGCTCTAGGAAGAAATGTCTGCTCAGCAAGCTTCAGAGAAGGCCAGTACAGATATTTTAGTCCTTAATTTTTTTACTGGGAAACAAGCAGTAAACAAACTCTCCAAGTGTCATCCACAACAGATCATAAACTAGAGAGCCACATATTTTAAGGATCTAGAATCTAGTTTTCAATCATGTACCTAAAAGGTGTTTTGGGTGATACTGACCTCTGTATTTAAAGCCAAGCCCCAGAGAGTATCACAACTGTCTGATGCCAGCTACAAAATCAAGCAGCAGAAAGGTCCATCACCAAAGATACTGGCATTCTGCAGAATGAGATCTTGCCACTTGGTATCTGAAATCTTCAAGGCAGAAGAGCAAAGTACAAGGAACAACTGCACAGCACTGAGAAGTAAAACCTGACCCACGAACAGTCAGCAAAGGCACATCATTCATACTACTTGTGACTTTTCTCAGTTAGCAGACCACAAGAGAACAGAAGTTGTTGAATTAAGTACTCTTTCAGAAGCACTATAGCCACTCCAACAGAAGTTTGCTGCAACCATACCATGCATGAATTATTCCAAGAAAGAAGCTTATTTCTATCAGCTGGGTAATTGCTTCTTAGGATTGACATGTTTGACATAAGATCATTAAGGGAGGGTACTTCAACTGATGCATACAGCAGTTGTTTCAAGAACAAAGAAATTAATCACTAACATTGAAAGCAATGGTGTTAAACTGCTCAATTTTATAATTTCCCAGACAAAAAATGGCACCACAAGGCTTTTTAAAGTTCCAGTTAACTGGTGTCAAGTTCATTAGGACTTTCCTTATTTCCTGGGCCTGAAAACAATACTTTAACTTTCCAGGGAAGATTTTGCTCTTCCGCCACTTCTAGATTTCTTGACTCATCAGGAAGGGTGAGTCTGTCACCTACCCTGAAACTGGTGTGCTTTCCTATTTGAGCCTAAAAAAAGTGTATAACCCTTCACCAAAAGGGTTGTCAAGCTCAAGTAGTTGAGTCACCATCCCTGGTGGTATTTAGGTGCTTAGGGACATGGTTTAGCAGTAGACTTGGCAGTGTTAGGTTTACAGTTGGACTTGATCTTGAGGGTCTTTTCCAACCTGACTGGTTCTGTCATTCTATATTTATCCTTCCTCGTGCATATTAGCTGGGTTTTTTCCTCATTTATCAATAGGCGTTTACTCATCTTTTGTAGTCACACATGATTGCAATCAGTAGCAGAGTCTGGTTACTTAGACCACAGAAGTCATAATCAGCAAAGATTACTTTCATAATAGGTATTGTTCAGGAAGTGAAGGGACTGCCATTTATCATCTATAAAATAATACTAGGCCTGCATGCAACATTCTTATTTGAAACAGTTAAGAGTTCAGTTTATTTCAAAAATGAGAGCAAATACATTTACTTAGATGCTTAAAGTAATGAGAAAAGAATTCATAACAAAACTGACAGTACTGTAATTTTTCATCTCTTACTCAGGTTGTGCCATTAGCTACTAAATAAACAAAATAAGAGTTAAATCACCAATTCTATGGGTTTGCTTGTATACTCTAAGGCAGTATTCAATTTTCTTCCCCTGAAATAATCAGTGTCCATGCCCTTTTAAAGGCATTTCCCTCACTTACGAGGGCATGTAATTTAGTAACATGGAGTAACAAGAATACATTCCTATGTATACCAAACGCTGCTCCCTGACCTTGGCACTCACTGAATGCCAGCATTTGGGAAAGCAGCTCCTCAGTCATTTGCTCTGCATGTGATGTCCCTTCTCTCAGAGCAGAACTATTGCTATAGCTAAACCAGCCCACATAGACACAAATGCTAGTAGATCACCACAAGAATTAAAAATAATCAACCTTTTTCCTCCAGTCTATATCCAGAATTCTGCAATTAAGACTTCATACAATTACATTCCCCAACTCTCTTTTCTTCCTCATTCTGATTTTTTTCCTCAGGAACTGCAACCCCAACACTGTGACTAAGGAAGGATGACATTTCCCTGCTGTGTACCTCCAGCCCTAAAACCACCATTCAAAATACTCTCATATTTCTGCTCCATGAATACAAATGCATGAGTTTATCTTGAAGAAACGCAGCTGCAGCTGAAAGGCCCTTATATTCAGGATGTCATATATCCCACATAAATTAACTCTATAATCAGTTAAACAGCTCCTTCACACTCTTCATCTCCACAGATCACAAAGTAACAGCTGGGACTCTGGAATCATCACCTGCACACCATGCTTTTGTCTTGCCCCCAACATATGCTGTAAGGCATGGACACTGAGGGCAGGGAAGGACGACTGAAGGACAGCAGAGCCCTGAAAAACAAACCTAGCAGACTGGCTTCACTAACCAAGGGGATTCTAGTAGAGAACCACGTGTTCAGTCCTTCAGAGTAGGTTAGACTAGCAGTCCTGTGACAGGCAGGTAATATTTATGGTCATTTAGAAGGAGAGCTAGGAGAATGACATCTCCTGGCAGGAAAGTCTAGACTCTCCAAACAGTAGAAATACTCCAAGAAGTCCCCTCTAAAGAAATATCTTCCCAGGTACCTGTTAGAAGTTTGTGTTTAAGTCTGGGGAAGAGGAAACAGCTAGGAAGGCTCAGAAAGGATGTGATGAGCTCTTTATAAGTATCAGGAAAGTAAAGAAGGTGATCAGAAGTTTTCTGTAAATAAAGGGATAAAGTTGGTACAAAACCCCAAATGGATACAAGCCATCAGTGAGTAAATGCAGACTGGAAATTAGGAGGGAGTTTCTAGCCAGCAGGGCAATGAGGTTATAAAACAGCCTTCTGTGAGTAGCAGAACAAAAAACTTGGTTTTCATGCAGGCTTTGTTCAGTTTCTGAAAGGAATCATACAAGAGCACTATTCATTAAAGCAACGTGTAACAGATCCAGCAGAGGTCCTTTACACTCCTGCATCTTGGAGACTGGCTTGGATTCTTGACCTTCAGTGCACAAACCAAGCCTCTGACTTCCGAACTGACTATACCATACACAGATCCACAAGATGTTAATACCAAGAAAGATAGTGTTATTATCCTGTGCTTGTTCTGGCTTTGTTGTTAATCCTGAGCTGCTAACCAATAGTTGCTGAAGAAAAATCTTCCTTCAAAGCCTATTAAAGTGAGTGGGCCAAACAGCAAATCAGACCTGTGATCTTTGACATCCATGACAGTCACAATTTACAGCAATGTACTTCATTTGCACTAGTGTATTAGATAGCCTTCCACTCAATAAAAGGTGTACTCGCTCTGGAATTAAAAAAAAAAAATTGCAAGTACAGCTGAATGTTAGCCCTCATTTTATTTGCTCTCTTGCTTGAGAGTTACATGTGATGGAAATTACCTACTTCAAAATTCTTAATATTTTCCTGTAATACAACAATGGGCTAAACATACACTTACACCTTGTGCCCTGCTGTCAAAGAGCTCAATAAAAGGAAAAAATTATAAAGCTGGAGTTGAAACGGATTGTTTCCCTTTTCCTGACTCCGGTAACCTGGATTGGCCTAATGGCTTGAGAGAATCCCATGGTGAGCTTCACTGCAGCACACTGTACATTTAATACATTTGCATAATACTAATATTCCTTTTCTAGTCACTTGCTGTTCAGAGGCTAAATAACAAAATAAATACAAGGATGTTTTGACATTAAGAAATTCCTGAATCACAGGTTTTTTGCCTATTCTCAAATGAAATTACATTTGATCTTGAGCTGCAGTCAGTTTCTTCCTTTTAAGATGTCATGCAAGTTAATTCGTGCAGTCTGAGCACTGAAACCATGCTAGAAATAGCAGGTCTGAGACCTGCACAGTAAATTGATCCTGGGTGTTGGCAGGATAAGCCATTCAGATCTGAACTCTGTATTTCTGCAGCCAGATGACTTCTGCTACCTGAACTTGTTCAATCACTACCGGCTTTGATATCTCAACACACAGCTGCAGCACACCCTCATCTTCTCTTCTTCATCCCTCATTTCAATCCAGTTTGATAAAACAAGTGACAGTGGTCAACAGTCAGTAACAATTTCTCAAAAATTCCACTCAAGGCCAAATTATTTTTTTAACTACACATCAGAAAATCTCATAAGCCATCACGCACAAGGGTTAACCCATTTGAGCTTTCAACCCAGGCTTCTCCAGGGATCCTTTCCGTTACTGGGTTACTCAAAGGCAAGCCAGGATGTGTTCTTTGTAACCATCAGTTACTGCGTACTAAACTTTTCCACTTAGTGACTTTAGCTGAAGGCTGTAAAATACAGAACATAATACAGGCAAAAGGAGTCATCTCAGATACTCAACCTATCTGAACATTGCAGTCTGAGTGAAAAATGTAATTTAGTCTCAGAACCAGACTCCTAACATTCAGCCCAGGAAAGAAGTTGAAGTGCTGTACGTAGTGCCTTGCACAAATTTTAAAAGTAGGCTTCTGACTCAAGTCCAATTTAAAAATATTGTTACTGACTACACAGAACTGACCTGGAGAAAGGAGGGGAGAAGCTATGAACCTTCATCTGCAAGGATTCTCTTTTGTGAAGGTGTAATCTTGGCATGCATGAAAACATTTAAGTGGGAAGTCCATTTACACATTTGCTCTCCTAGCACCTACGCCTCAGGAATTCCTAGAAGCCCATCACTTGACTATCCACAGTATTGTATCTGTTTTATTACAGATATTCTATGCCTTCTCTAGCTGGACTGCCAATACATAGGAAGAAAATGCAGCTGCATTTATATTACCCACTTGTGCTTTGCTCATAACACATCTAAGCTACTGATTTGATTATTTTAATTTATTTTTAGCATGCGTTTAACACATTCTTCTGCTGTTAGGTTTGATACTGGCACACAACTGAATTCCTTAAACTATAAACAGAATCCCTATTTGTTGAAAAACTAGCATTTAACATACTAATGTAACAATCCCTGTACTTAAAGCCACAGTTTCCAATTTTTCCAGAAGAAAAATACTAATCTGAATTGTAGTTCGAGCTACTAAGTAGTATAAAGCTAGAAGATTTAAAGACTGAAGATTAAGTAGCTGTATTGTGACATGTGAAGCTACTGCTTACATCTAGTAAACACTCCAGAGATAATTTTTGAGGGCATTGTACTCCTCCAAGATTATTTGAAGACCATTTGTCCACCTCAGTAGTCAAAAAAAAATCATGAAACTCTAGGAAAAAGATTCATAAATAATGCTCTGTAACCATATACACTTCTCGAAAAGAACAATTTTTCTTGGGGGATGAGAGTATATAATAGGGAGGAAAAATGTTTCTAGAAAGTTTCTTTAGAAAGATACAAATACCACAGCCTTAGTGCCACCCCAAAGCCCAGTAGAAATGAAGTCAAGTGTGACAACAAGACTATATCTGTTCCCTGTCAGCAGTTTCCATCATCCAAATATTTCACTTGATACCTAGGAACCTA
>NW_010142592.1:0-2823 GCF_000699245.1 Pterocles gutturalis | reverse complement strand
CAGGAACACTCAGTGTCTCCGTTTTCCACCTAGCTTCATCAGACCTATATGAATATAGCAACACTGATAACTCCATCATGATCTGAAATTGAGTTGACTTTTATTAAAACTTTCAAGAGTTATTAAACAGAAAAAGCAGTCAGAGGACCCCCTTTGAAGGGATGCAACAGAGAACACAAGGCTATTATCTTGCTTTATCCCTCTCAAGACACTTGTGAAGTACTTTTGGAAGGTAAAAGTATGACAGATACCAGGGCATCTCATACATTTATGAAAATGAACTGCAGTAGCTACAATAGTTACACCCATCTACCACACCATGTCACATGAACCACAGTTCTTGCTTCTTTTTAATCTCTCCAATTGTTGGAATATGTAGAGAAGTTTGACCAAGTTCAGATGCACTTTCTTAACCAGTAATTTGGTTGACATACCCCAGATTCAGCCTAACAGCATAACTACACATTCTGTTGCACCAACAAACGCTGTTACAGCAACAGTTAAATCCACTGCAGTGTACATTGCAACATTGGCACAACCCAAGACAATGTAAAGATAGGTAAATTTTACAAGGGCACATGGATTAAAACAATCCAGTAACAGGAAGGGCATAAGCAACAACAGTTCAACTTTATAACCATTTGGGTCCAGTCCAAAGCCTGCAAACCACAATGGAAAACAAGACCCATAGGTAACATAGAAGAGGAAAAAATGCTGGTAACAGTTATCTTTATGATCTGGCTATAACTACTCAAGAAAAATACCCACTATCCTATCTTAATTAACACCACATCAGTTTGCTGTTGCCTAATTTGAGATATTCACAATACTTTTCCTCAGAAAGTTTTTTAGGACACAACTGCAAAGAGACAAGATGTCACTTAGCCAAATAAATAAAAAACCCCTTAGTTTTTCAGAAAATAGTGCCAAACTCACTGCCACAGATAGATATGAGTAATCTGATTACAAAAGGAAAGTCCCTCGAGGCAGCTTTATTGAAGGCTGACTGTCTCTGGTTTAAGACCCCTGTTGCCCCATGCCATCCTCTTTGTACCCCTGAGGCCCAAAAAATGACGCACTAACAGTTACTGCGAATAGCAGGGGATTTTTGTTTTCAGCCTAAAAGCCAACAGGATGCTTCTGTACCTCTGTATGGCATAGAAAACTACTTTTGGACATGGTAGGTGCTTATGAAGACAAAAGAAGAACAGGACAAAGTTCTCCTTTACTTAGTAATAAGTCACAAACTTAGATCAAGGCAGATACTTGTTCCCCTTGTTGAGAACAAACGCCTTCAAAGTTTAGTTTCTATCTAAGGTATACTGTAAGTCTTTCCTTCACTATCCTTGCACTTGCTCATCAGCATTACCATTGTTTCTTGCTAGTTCCTTCCGTACATCATAACTGAAACAGGCTAATGGTTTTCCATAACCGTACAACAGGCTTCTACATTCAAGTACCCTATTGCAGTTAAAAATAAAAAGACAAAGTTCATTCACACAAACAAGCTCCATAAAACCTTCATGATATTATACTTCTAACAAAAGATAAATAAGAGCATTAGATATTAGACTAAATAAGTAGACAAAGTAAACAAAAATAAGCCATGCGCATAAAAGATATCCAAACAAAAATAGATCTTCTAGAAAACTTGAAATAAATTTAAACAACTAACATTACAATAATCTTATAGGCCTTTACTACTGGACAAAAGAAGCTTGAGCAAACACCTCAGCTCTACAGGGCCCTCTTAGCCATATCATGCTAAAAGGCACCTCACCCAGACACAGATTTTATCACTTTCCCTGCTTGCCTTGGAAAGATAGTAGGCTTGGTTTCTACTTAAAGCCCTTCTCACCTCCTTATCCCTTAAGATAAAGCTAACAAGAATTTGGTTTGCTTTACTGGGGCTCTGGTCATTTTCCTCCCAGTGATGGTGCTACTCTATAGCCAGAAAGGTAACTGACAATAGTGTCTGAAATAATAAGATATTTGAAATTTTTATTAAGATTTAAGACTGCTAATAATTAACTTTAGCTGTGATAAAGTATATTGCAAAATAAATTCTAATTAAAAAGTTATATTTGTCTTGTTAATCACTTTGAAGTGCTACATTTAGATTATATGTATTCTCCCTCTATTTTACTGATGTTTTTCATGTATTGTATTTTAGTTTATATAGCACACTGTCTGTATTCCAGCCCTGTTTCTATTTTAGAGTGGGAGAAATTAATGTCAACACGGTTTTTACCCTCTGTATGCCTTAATAGACTAGCCTAGTTGAAAGTGACCTACAATACAGCACTTAAAAGATGGGGCTACATTGAAATTCATTTGTAGAAATGCTCCTAAACATAAAAAAATAACTTCTAGCCTTTAAAATATGAATATTCCATCTTTTTGGAGTAAGCACTTGATACAAGACTGTGCTCTTACTCCCTGACTACAGGCAAATTATTTTTTTTCTTCGAATAAATATAACAGACTCAATTTTCAGTAAGCTGGTGTATCTTATTTGTCCTAGACACCTGGGACTTCATGATGAATTTGTGTGGAGCTTGCCTAACTGAAGTAGAACCCATAAGATACGGTGAACAGGAGGTAACTTTATCTCTCTTATTTATAAAGAGGTGCTAACGCCCCACGGTGTAAATGCCCTGGGATGGCAAGAGCCTGTCCCGAGGCCCTGCTCTGGGCTGTGGGGGAGAGGAAGGACAGCTGCTAAGGAAGGGGCGCACAGAGAACGTCACCCCAAAGGCCTCGATGGGCGACTGGAACGAGCACCGCCCGTCCCCTCACAGCCCCTGAGGAGGGCCCGGCCCG
>NW_010142591.1:447-7117 GCF_000699245.1 Pterocles gutturalis | reverse complement strand
CAGCAGGCAGCATTAGTCTGCCCTGCAGAGGGCTGAGCTGTTTTCCTTCCTACCGTCCCTCTGCCCCTTCTCTTCTGCCTTTCTGTCCATGCGGCTCTGCTCCCAGGTCCCTGCAGAGCCTGTCTGTAATGACCAGGGAGCTAAGCGACCACCAAACTCAAAACCACCTGGCAGCTGCCTGTCCCAGACAAGCCTTGCAGCCATGCTGCCAACAGGAAGATCCACAAGTAAGATTTTGGGTGTGTTTCATGAGGCTAACGGAAGTGAAAATTATATTCTCAAACGACAGAGTAACCCGCCTCTCTTCAAGTAAGCACCAAAGCAACTAGTCAGTGGTCCCGTGAACGCATCTCACACCTAGTGAGAATCGGCGTGCGTGGAGCGACATTTTTGCACGGTCCAGTAGGACATGCTCACGGCAGCAGCCCGTGTCAGGTACCTGGTCTTTCCTCTCAGTAGCTCTGGCAATGAAGTCAACTGTTGTGGGTTTGACTGGAGGAATTGGTTCCTCTTGCTCCTTCTTTTCCTTCAAGGAGGTCCCCTGGATGGCTGGTAGCTGCCTGCAAAGAGACAACAGGGTGCATTGGCAGGAGGACAGGAGGAGCTGGTCTGGCATCTGGTGCTTCCAGGCGGTGCACCTGCTTCTGCAGCAGAATGTGCTCTGCTTGCCTCCTGGTGATCAAGCCCACAGGGACAGAGAAGACCCCATGCCCTCAGACTCCGATGTGCCCAACAGCCTCACCAGAACTCAGGATGCCCAGGTCTAGGCCCTCTCTTGCTGGAGCAGAGAGGAACAGGGTCCTACACCCAGAGGAACCACTGTGCCCTCCAGATCAGTACACTGACATCTGCTCAGTGGTCCAAACTGCAGAGTGCTCACGGGCTGTACAAGCAGGTTGGGTGCTGGGGACGCAATGTCAAAAGGAAGAGGACACGACCCCATGAGAAAAGCAATCCTGCCACTTTGGCCCTTTTCTTTTGCACGCCATAAGACAGTGTTAGCATAGAAGAGGCTTCTGGTTAATCAGAGTAACTAACTGCAGAGCCCTGCTCTCAGCAAACAGAAGGGTTGGGGTCATTTCATTCTGAAGGGAAAGCCAAAAAGACCTTCTGCTCCTGGAATGAGCATTTGCAGTTAGGTACTCAACAGATCTGCATACCAGGAGCAAAGAAAGAAGTGACGCTATGAGCAGAGTCTCCCAAGAAGCTACAAGATGCTTGCCGTGCATCAAGAAACCATGAGTTAGTAGGACGTGGGATAACTGCACTTTGAGTTCGTCTAGCCTCCGTGTCCAGGAGAAACATCTCGCTCCCACAGAGACGAGAGCACGGGGTCACCCTCTTCCATTTATGCAAGTGTCTCACCTGGCACGAGGCTCATGCCTCTCAGCTTTCTGATCCTGCTCTGACTTTACGGTCGTTGCAGGTAACCTCCTCGGAGAAAGCCTTGGTTGACGAAGGAGGCGCTGCTCGGCAAGATCCTCTAGAAACAGGAAATGAGACAATTCTTCAGAAGAGCATCTTGGTGTTGTTCTGGGAACTGGGTGCCTGTTGTGTCCCAGTTCCAACAGCAGTGACGTGCAGGTCTGCTCAAGCCTGTGGCAACACTGAGGAAGGTGGTCCTTTTCATCCATTTGGATGAAAGCCATGTTTCCTGGGAGGTCTTAAGGCCTCTTCCGACATGTTTTTTTGGTCCAGCTCCTCATGCCTACAGTGCACCATTATTCCCTGGGGAAAAATGTTTTGACAGCTTTCTCTCATCCATGTGCTGAAAGGGGAACTCCCTGGGAGATGCTGCTGGTCTCCAAGAGGCATTCTGGGGAGGGGAATCATTTAGAACAAGAGGAGCTGGCTCTTGGATTTCTAGATGCACACAGATTTGCTGCTGGGGCAGGTTCACACCAAAGGCATTGCTTCTGAGACATCTGAGAATATGACGGAAGGAAGCAGGGTTGGAGTTTTGGACTGTTTGCAGCACAGGCTGGAGAGTGGAGGCCACTGGAAAGGTGCCCTTCAGCAGTCCCAGTGGCCATTTGTGGCGCAGGGCTGTCCTGAGACCTTGTTCCAGAATGGGTCACTGGAGCTTTACCATAATGGGTACGGAGAGTCACAGGAGGTCCCTCTCCCTCTTCTAGGCATCCTGGGGTAACCTGCCCTCTAATCCCCTCCAGATGCGGAGGAAAGAAAACCCACAGCCCCCTGCCAGCAACCCGCTGGTCCCTTACCTGTCTTCCCATGGCCATCACCTTTTCCATGCTCTGGGGTGTCCGTCATGACTATTGTTGGCATTTTAGGCACGGTCTCAAGCTTGTACCTGGAAAGAGGAAGAAGGTACCAGGCTGAAGAAAAGACACGGCACTGTTTCTCAGGGCAGCCCATCCCAGAGGACCACAGTAGGAACTGCAGTGCCTGGAGGGGCAGGTGAGGCCCCGCCAGCCTGTGCCAGTGTTTTTCTGTCCATCCTGTCCCGTGAGAATGGTCGTCTTCCCACAAAAGCCCTTGCTGCTTCTGAGGAAAATGATTTCTTTCTTATTCATAGTACATGTGGAGAGCAGACTAATCTCTAGTGCTCTGATTATCCAACAACCTTTGGAATTCAGATCTCCAAGGTTCTTGTAGAGCCTGACAGATTAATGCCTTTGTAGCTGTCAGGAGTCACCTCCCTCCCCTCTGTCGTCAATGGCACTGCACAGCAATGTTGGCATGAGACAGAGCTCTGCAGAATCCCACCAGGTGCAAGCTCCTGCTTGGACAAGAAACCACCCCTCTACCCCTCGGCCCCAAGCAGAAGGCAGTCTCATGCACAGGAAAGAAGAGGAGCTAAATGCCGCTCTGGGCCCACAGTAGGACAGACACATAAAGTGTTGTTACTGTCCCACGTTTCCCCCTCCCAAGCATGAGCTGAGAAGCTGCTCGCTTGCTCAGCCAAGGGCTGCAGAAGCAAACGTACTCTGGCAGGACGATAACACATCCAGAAGAGATCTGGGAAGCAGCAGTGTCATGGCATGAGATGACAGAGTCCTTCATCTCTGGCATCTGCAACAAGGACGGAGACAGATGAGGTGGAGACAATGGGAAGGGCTGGCTGTTCAGTCCACCTGAGACCAATGCAAGCAAAGAGCCGGAACAGCCAAAGGGCTCTGGCCTCAGCAAGCCTTGCTCTGCCTGCGCCTCTGCTCCCTACGCTGAGAGTGGAGCATGCAGCGCTCCCCACCACCAATGCTGGCCTTTTGTCACAAAGTGAGGCCCCTCTGGGAGTATCTCTTGCAAAGCCAGACCGTTGCACACCAGGGAAGCGCTCTACAGAGAGCCTGCTGTACTGTAGACCATGAGGAGCCCAACGGGTTGAACGAGGCTCGGCAGGCCAGGAGAAAGCAGCCCCCCACCCCCCAAAAGCATTTCAGAAGAACCAGGAGTGGCACTGGGAAAATGAAAATCCTACCTTGAGAACAGCTTGCAACATCTTGTCAGTGCCGTTCAGCCTCTTCAAAAAGGCTGTGTAAAATCTCATTTTTACATCTTTTCCCTCGACAATCAGCATGCCCATGTCCCTCCAAACGAGGGCAACGTTCTTCCCATTCTCCAGGCAGACATGGAAAAGATGCATGGTCCTTTCCATGCAAAGCTGCACCATGCTCTCAGAGACAGAGTTGTCTGAGGCTATCTCAGCATACGGCAGTTGCTCAAACTGTCGATGACCTGAAAAGCAGAAGAGGAACAGAAGAATTCACAGAGCTGCTAAACAGTCTACAATCAAAGGTCTGCAGCTCCCAGGACCTCAGGAAATACATTGCTACTGAGTTGCCTGGCTGGTACAGTGCCTCTGAGGAGAAGCTCGGGCGTCTTTTCCTGTTAGAAGTGGAAAGTGGGGTGCGGAGCAGACAGCTATGGTTTCTCTGATACAGAACGGGAAAGGACGAGTTTTAGGCGCTCAGCAGAAAGAAGAGCCATGACTGCAGGACAAGGTGAGGACAGAGGTGCCAGGTCCCACAGAGGCTGGAAGATGCCTGGCCATTGGAGCCATGCCCACACTCAGTGCTCTCTTTGTAATAAGAGAGAAACACACCCCAAACACAGACCCAAGCTATTGGTGCCCCCCAGGGTCCTACAACAGCTGCTGCAATGGCAGCAGCGACTAGAAAGCACAGGCACCATGGTCACAAGGTTTTGGAATGAGCAGTCCTTCCCCCTGGGTTTCCCTTGCTTTTCCCCCTTGCAAAGAGCTTGTGAGAGCTGGGAAGAGCCCTGGCATTTGCCCATATGAGGTCTAGTGCAGCAGGAAGAGGGAGCAAAAGCTGAAACACCCTGTGACAAGAAGACACGGCACCAATCAAACTGGAAGGAAACCTGTTGCTTAAGGAGGTCAAATATTGTGCTGTGTTGTGCTCTGGCGATTACTGGAAATGGACAGGTAGGAAGGGTCCTTTTCACAGCAGGCTGGTTTTGTGGAGCTGAAGCTGTTCTCAGGACTGCAGTGGGAATTTGGTGCTCCGCTCAGTCACCTCTGGACAGCAGAGCACACCTCCCAACTCTGCTCAAGGGCAAGCGCTGCTTTCAGTCTGTCTGCTTACCAGGAAGGTCTGTGCAACCACAGCGGAGGTCATGATCCTGCGCAATAGCGATTGCAAGACGAAACTCGGGTCTCTCCACAACCACCCGGTTCTTCTTGCTGGCTACTTGCTCTCTGACAACCGCAAAAGTCCCAAGTCCAGGAATGCGGACAGCCTGAAACAGATGAGATGGCAGATCAGAAGAAGTCTTGAAGGGACAGATGGATGACTTGTCAGAGAATGGTGATGGTGCTTAGCACCCTGCCCAGGCCTGAGGTACACAGGAGCAAGGTGGGCTCTTTGGAAAACTTGGGAGAAGACAAATAAGGTCTGTGCTTTTCCCTCTCACTCCTCTACACCCATGAAGAGCCAGACAGTTCAGGAAAAGCTGACAAACATCCTGTGGCTCAACAAGATGAGAGTTGAAGGGGTTCCCACCCTCGAAATAAACCCTGAAGTGTCCCAGGCTTCCAAGAGCTGTCATGCAGCTGTGACCAGGGGGGACTCTAGAAGCCCCAGGAAAAGTCCAACCCTCTCGCTGACACTTGGCCTGGACCTTATTGTACATTTGAACAGACAGAAGAGGTGGTCCATCGCACATCTGTGCATTGCAGTGTCGTGCTGGGGCATTGCTCCTGCTTTCAAAGGAGGGGAAGAACAATTGCACTCCACGGCAAAGGGCTGTCAGGACTTCATCAGCCTTCATTGGGATGTGAGGAGAGGAGAAGGAGGTAAAGCCCCACCTGGTGGAGAGCCAGCAGCTGGCTGAGGTAGTAGGATATGCTGGCCCAAATCCCAGCAAACTCTGGAAAAACAAGGGAAAGACATGTCATGCTCTGAGGCAGCAAGTTCAAAACCATCCAGCCCACTCCTGCCCAAGGACCAGTGCGTTTCTAAAGGTCTGTCTAGAGCCCGGCATGAACCAAAGGACACCTCATCCTGCCTCCAAGAGGGCTCCATTCCTTTGAGGTGCAGCTCTCCAGGGTATGACTCCCTCCCAGGAGAAACCAGCAGTGGATTGCTGCACCAGCAAGGGCACAGTGCTGTGCTCCACATAAGTCTCAGAGGCCCAGGGCAGGCCCTGGTGTCTCTCCAGGAGGGGCCAGTTTCCCTGTGTCGCATCTCTGAACCCACCAGTTCCATGTGGCCCACAAGCGCCTTCCCCTCTTCCACTCAGACATGAGCTCAGGGTGGGCAGTGCCCACCACCAGGCAAGGAGCAGCCCTTTGGGGCCAGGGACGTCTGCCTGGGGTGCCCCAGGAAGGTAGGGGCCACATCAGCAAAAGAACCAGGAGCCCTGGCTGCCAAATCAGCCCCTCAGACCTTGGGGATGGTCAAGCAGGTCCCTCCTTGCAGTCCCCAGTCCTGCGCAGCCACCCCCACAGCCCTCAGGGTTTCCATGACTGTTTTCAGAGATGTCCTTGACCCAACAACGTTCATGAAATTGGGCCTGAAGGTCTTACGAGAACGCTGGAGCTTCATAGTTGTTGGGGACAAGTGAGGCTGCAAGAAGTCTTTTGCCATCTTAGTTCCACCCTTGCTCCAGGTCAACAACTGCAGCAGGTGGCTGGCCAACGGCTTTCTTGCTTCTTGAAAAAGCCTCCTCCTCCTCTCTGCTCTCCTCCTCCTCCTCCACTCTTCCCCACCACCTGTGCTGTTTCTCTGCCTCTTTCCACCTTCTCCTCCTCACTGCAGAGCAGCTCCTCTGGAGCAGAGCAGCGGCAAGAGCAGCCCTCAGCACCTGGAGTCTCCTCGGCCTCGCCGGTGTGTGTGGGGCAGATGCTGGTTGCGATGCTTAAAGGGGGGCTGTCAGCACTGGGATGCAGGGCTGTCCCACTGTGACCTCAGAGCGAGTCACAGAGGGGCTGCACACACCCGCCCCCCCCTTCCCCACCCACCCAGGCCCTGCCAGGGGGGCTCTGCAGTGGGCAGGGGCTTCAGGAAGCTGTCCCCATGTCCTGACTCCTGACCAGGAGAGGTTTCCCCAGGCTGAGGCTCACCCCTGCCATGTCCCCACATCGGGACACCGGGCTGTAAGTGCTTACAGGCTTCCCTCCCCCCTTCCCTGCTTCTTCCTGCCTCTCTTACCCAACGTGTCTGCAGCAGGGAGCGCTGGGCTC
>NW_010142591.1:0-371 GCF_000699245.1 Pterocles gutturalis | reverse complement strand
TGGCAGGCCATGGCTGCTCATACCTGCTTTGGAGCTGGCTGGAACTGTCTCCGACTGGCCCTGGAAGCACCTGACCCACTCCCACGCCGGTGCTGCTGCAGCTCCCACTGCTCACGGTTTCAAAGTAGGATGGAGCGAACTGATCTGACGTTGCTTTCTGCTAGGCTTGAGACACTTGTGCAGTCTGCTGTGCCAGCAGAGCTGTAGGCATGGTCCGCGTTCAGCCCATGGGCAGAGGTAAGCACCTCAGGACACTTCTGCATCTAGAAGACCCGTAGCCTGGCTTCCAGCCAGCCACCCTGCAGCGCCCGGCATTGCAGCGACAGTTTCTCTGGCGAGATGCTGAGGCAGGGGGGTTTAAAGTTAAAAGG
>NW_010142590.1:0-1184 GCF_000699245.1 Pterocles gutturalis | reverse complement strand
GGAGGGTTCTGGGCTTTGCACGAGGGTTTCCACAAGGATTCAGAGCATTGCAGGAGGTTTCCGGGCTTTGCACAAGGATTCTGGGCTTTGCACGATGGTTCTAGACTTTGCACAGCGTTTGCACGAGGGTTGTGGGTGTTGCACGAGGGTTTCAATGAGGATTCAGAGCATTGCACAAGGATTGCACGAGGTTTGCACGAGGATTCTGGCCTTTGCAGGAAGGTTCTGGGCTTTGCATGAGGATTCTGGGCATTGCACGAGGGTTTGCACAAGTGTTGTGGGCTGTTGCACAAGGGTTTGCACGAGGGTTCGGAGCATTGCAGGAGGGCTCTGGGCTTTGCACAAGGGTTGCACGAGGATTCTGGCCTTTGCAGGAGGGTTCTGGGGTTTGCACGAGGGTTGCACGAGGGTTCCAGGCATTGCATGAGGTTTCTGGGCTTTGCACGAGGGTTTCACAAGGATGCTGGCCTTTGCACAAGGATTGCACAAGGCTTCAGAGCATTGCACGAGGGTTCTGGGCTTTGCACAAGGATTCTGGGCTTTGTGTGAGGGCTGCACGAGGATTTGGAGCATTGCACGAGGGTTGCACGAGGGTTGCACAAGGATTCTGGGCATTGCACAAGGAGGGTTCTAGACTTTGCACAGGGTTTGCACAAGGGTCGTAGGCTTCGCACGAGGATTGCATGAGGGTTGTGGGTGTTGCACGAGGATTTGGAGCATTGCACGAGGATTGCACAAGGATTGCACAAGGGTTCCAGGCTTTGCACGAAGGTTTCACGAGGATTCTGGCCATTGCAGGAGGATTCCAGGCTTTGCACAAGGATTCTGGGCATTGCACGAGGGTTTGCACGAGGGTTGCAGGAGAGTTTGCACGAGTATTCGGAACATTGCACGAGCGTTCTGGGCGTTGCACGAGGCTTGTGTGCGGGTTGCACAAGGATTTCCAGGCTTTGCACGAGGATTGCACGGGGATGTGGTTTTGCACGAGGGTTTGCACGAGGATTCTGGGCTTTGCACGAGGACTTTGCACGAAGGTTTTGCACAAGAGCCGTTGCACGGGTCCCTCGCACGAAGACCTTGCACGAGGGTTTTCACGAGGCTCTTGCACGAGCCCCTCGATTTTCACAAGGATTTTCACGAGGATTTTCACGAGGATTTTCACGAGGGTTTTCACGAGGATTCCC
>NW_010142589.1:0-10227 GCF_000699245.1 Pterocles gutturalis | reverse complement strand
TCAAGGCCAGGCTGGATGGGGCTCTGAGCCACCTGGTCTGGTGAAGGGTGCCCCTGCCCATGGCAGGGGGGTTGGAACTTGATGATCTTTAAGGTCCTTTCCAACCCAAACTGCTATATGATTCTATGATTCTATGATTCAACAAGAGCCTTTAACCTCGATTTGAAAAGTGAAACCTAAATTCATGGAAGATTTTCATTTGACATGTATCTTTTCTACAGAGGTTGTCAAAATATTACAAAAATGGGCTATGACTTTTGAGTAGTAGATGTTTGCCTACCGAGGGCCATGTTGTGACTTTTAAGCATTTTAAACATTTTAAATGAAACATCCTGTAATAATGGCCTAGTTTGAAACCAAACGAGAAAGTGTTTGTGTAACTGTAGTCTAACCTCAAACACCTTGTTGAGTTAGTTACCTTCTATCTGCTAACATATATCAGCATTAACATGGCTTTTCAAGGGAAAATTAAGTTGCTAAATGAGCTGCTGTGGGAACCCTGTTGGATACAAACCCCGTCAAAGATTCAGAGAGGAGGAAGAACTGGATTTCTCTCTCTGCATCATTCTTATTATGTTCTGAACTATTCGACATACAGCTCTTACGGTACAAGCATTTTCTATGAGCCTCAAATATGAGGAAGAGTGAGTAAGGATGGGACAGTGTTTCAGATGGGAAAAAATGTAGAATGTAGCTTTTACAAGGCAACACTCCCATGAAGCTGTGTGCAACACTCTTCTTAGAAGGGCAAATAATTATTTCAATATTTATATGGAAGCTAAGTTTCGAGAAAAAGAAGCTTTTTTGAAGAAAAGCACTGATAACTGCTTGAAGTTCTGTCCCAAAAATCTGTAAGAAAGGTCATGAAGAAGCTTTATGAGAGGTTAAAGAAAAAAATTAAGGTCAGATGAACAGACCAAAAACCTGATGTGCTGTAGATGAATGCTTAAATATGAAGTTGGAAATGTAATTTACAGTAATAAAATACCTGGAAAAGGATGACATGTAGGTAGTTAGCCATTAATTTATAGATGTCAGTAATGAGTAATAAAATTTTTGTGGAAGTAGAAGTTAAATTTGGATGCAACAGATAAAGTAAACCAAAGAATTTGTGGGCACATGCAAAAAGAAGAACAGCATAACGATTAAGTGGAATGAAGGGAGTGTGATATCAGACCAACGGGTTCAGGAATTTGTAGCTAGGACAATCTCCTTACCATGTCAAGTAAACACCAACACTGACTAATACTGACACATCTTAGTAGTGTGAAGGAAGACGTAATGTTAGTTTGATTACTGCAGGTCCCTATAAAGAGGTCACAATAATTACTTTATGAAGTTAAACTCCAAAAAAAAATTGCATTGAGTGATTTAAACAGAAAAAGAACAGGAGAAAAAAAGTATTTACTTTGCATTGTCATTCCATGAATTAAAATTACGTGTTAGTTACCAAACCTTTTTTTTTTTTGCTTGGACAATCTTTTGCCATCTGGAACTTTTAAAGACTCTAATGGATGTCTCTTCTCTTTCTTCTACTGTTTGGCTTTGTTTGCTTGTTTGGTTTTTTTTTTGACAGATTTTATTCCTAACTACATAATATGATGAAAACCTTTCAAAACATAGTTATACTAACTAAAACACAAAGATGTGCTTAAATACCTCAGACGTGCTTCAGTTTATACATAGTGGTTACTGTGAAAACTTACATTTCCTACTTTAAGTAATATATAGATTTCTTTACTGAACAGTAGCTATATGTGAGAAAAAAAAATCAGTATATGTCAGATCATTCCCCAGCTAGTGTGTTTAAACTATTAATCTAAAAACCATCACAAAATACTTATGAGTATCTAGTGCTTAGAAAAAAAAGTAGAGACAATGACTCTTGTATGTGAAGTTCATGTGATTGTTGGCCATGAAGTCTCACTGATGGAAGAAAAAGATGTCTGAGAAGAACTATATTATGAGGGGTACCTGGCAAAGGACTAATTTCTTCAGGCTATTTTCATGTTTTTGTGACTGCATCTATATTTGCTAAAGCTAAGGGATGTCCCTAAAAGGAAAACATCTGCTATATTATGCTTGAACATATATGCCCTTCTTACAGTACACGTATAGCAGCTCATGTATTCACCCTCTTCAGGAAATCTGTGTGTTTTTATGATGCAGTGCAACTTTTGCCCTCTCCATTGCACAGTAAATAAGTAAAACAGAAAAGAACAGGGGGATTGGAACGGGTGAGCTCAGAGATCCCTTCCAGCCTCAACGATTCTGTGATTCTGTGGTTCTGTAAGTATTAAATGTTTCACAATTCAGCACTAGTCATGAACAAGCAAGCAAACAAACAAAAAAAAAAAACCCACTGGGTTTTGCTGACACATAATACAGATGGAAGGAACCTACACTGCTTTACAGTTCTTTGACTACATCTCTTTTGAAGATGTGAACAGCTATGTAAGAGATTACGTCTGCTGAGAATTAAGTCAGGAATCAACCTGGTGAAAAATGTATCTCTGCATTATTTTGCTCAGTTTCATTCAATGAAGGAGAAATTAAGAACTGATCCACAGAGGCTGAAGAAATGTCAGAATTTTCAAACATTTTTCAATGAAGCTTTGGGGATTTTTAGGCTTTAATTTTAAAGAAAAAATAAAATATCTAACATTGCACATTGGTTTGCCATATCTGAATTATAAATCAGTTTGCTCAGTTGAATACTCGAAACTTGTTGTCTTTCAGTGAAGCTCCATTTGCTACGAGGTTCATGAGAAAAGAACAGAAGAGTCAATATTATTCATTTAGAATAAACGAAGGCTTTTGCATTGTGGAACCTATTGTCACATATACATATAACTTCTGCCCTATCAATGAAATTAATGAATTCGCACAGAAACCAGGCTTCACTGATACTAAATTTGCATGTTGTAAAATGGTTTTTATTCCTATACCCTTGTGATTTCTCTAAGGCCTAAAATCTTAATTTGGGTGCAATAAATTATTGTATCTGATTGTGTTAATTACAACAGTTTTTCAGTAAAGGTAAGGTGAAAGACAAAAGAAGGTTCAAAACCAAAATGGATAGATTTTGCCAAGACAGTAATGTTTCTGTTTCATTATTTGAGCCTGCCTGTGACCATTGTCTGATGCTTTTGAGGTAGGAGAAACAATATGATATAGTGAAACGTTTAAATAAGCAGTCCATTGGGACCCTCAACTTCTGGCATTCAGTGATTAATGTGTGCTTTGGAGCATAGGTATACATCTTTATTAGCCTTATAAAATAGAGTGAATGATTCTAATAATTCTCATAAATTCATGCTACTTTTTCTACAGCCACTTTACCTTATGCAAAAAGAAACCAAACCAAAAGCAACAAAGAGCCAAAATAAATAAAAAAAAACCCCAATACACAACAAACTGAAAATGTGCTTACATCTTCTCAATTGTATGAGAGCATTTTTAACCATGAAGGCCAGAGTCCTTAAAATACAGTCAAAAAACCAATTCAGTATATATTTTTAAAATCATAGATGAGCTCATATTTTGGCAGAGCAGAATTTAATCTGTTTTGCTATAGTGGTTATATGAGTCAGTTTGTGTCAGAAATTATAAGATTAACTGTGAGCCCCACCCCAAATGCAGCACAAAACAGAATTATACTGATGCTGAAGCGGTGAGTTTAAGAAGATAATAACAGATGATACGTAAGGTGTGATTAATTCCACTTAGTTTCTTATATCTGTACAATTTACATCTGCAGCTAGGGTTCAGCTAGTTAAACACAGAAGTCTACAGACATTTTAGATGAAGGGGAGGGGTGTACTGCACTTGGCATACAGTTGCCTATCCAAAAGAAGCCTGATTCTTATAAAATCCTTTAAGGATGTCTTGGACATCCTCAAGCATCTCCAGTGGCTTTTGACAATTCTCTTTAGACAACTGAATCCTGCCCTGCGTCAGAGCCAGTTACTGCAGTTCCCGCTATAGTGAACATAGAGAAAAAAGTAAATGCAGAAGGAGATGGAGTACTCAAATGTAGATATTTAGTTTGAATATGGACAGATGAATCCTACACTTAGTCACATAACAGGTTCACCACTGAGTGACCAGTGAATATTTTCCAACATGCTCCCTGTCATGTTTTATATCTTTGGTGGAAAAACAAAATTAAATACCGAATCATGTAGCTCTGGCAAATGGATCACATTTTAGAAATTCTAGGTAGGAAAAATTAAAAAAAAAAAAGAAAAAGAAAAAATAAAAATGAAAAAAAAGAGTGGGGTATTGATTGAGTTCATATTTGCTTCACCTGTAGTCTTGTATTTTCACTTTTATACATAAATCCCTGCCTTTTTTGTTTCAGCATTTGGTGTTGAAGTGCTGCACATGTTGCCATGAAAATAGTGAATGTCTGATGTATGCAAACATCTCTGAGAAGCCAGTACCTCACAAAAGGTTTCCTGCAAAAGTACAGAAAGTTGCAGCTATATTTACATAGCTAAATACACATCCCAGAAGGAGACCCTTCAGGCAAAGTGGTGTTGAGTGGCTTATGAATACTGTGCTCAGAGATAGCAATACCTAAAACAAACTGCAAAACAAATCTCCATTACACAGTACAATGCTCTGTGTCACTTTTAAGCCTAACACAGTGGTCTCCTTGGCTCAAATACCCAGTTATCTTTTTGTTTGTTTGTTTGTTTGTTTAGTTCAAAGTGCCTGAAAAAAGCAGGAGGGCTCTGCTGTGACCCACCAGGTGGTGTTTTTATAGCATGAAACTGAAGGTGTGCATTACAGGCTCTGGGGTATGATATCCATGCATGGGAAAGTGTTTTGAAAATAAAAAGCCTGCTGTTGAGAGACTTTGTGGGGCAGAGAAATCCAAGGCTTTGGCCGTCTCGTTTGTGTTGCCTTTTGGAATCAGACCTTGGAATGAATTATCCACAGAATCTGAGGTTTGTTATAGAGGGACAGAGACGGTTTTCCTTAATGCTGAGCCATGGTGTGAACTAACATTTATGCTATGTGAACAACAAGACTGAAAGGAGGTAACTCACAAACTATGTTACTTGACAGTGTAGACATAGCCAGTGAAACCACTTAAATTTGGAGAATTGCTTTGTATCATAGGAAGGTTCTGTACTGTGATACAAATTTTAACAGCAAATTCTTCATGTCCTCATGAGTCCCAGCTCTGCAACTGGCCAGTCATTTCTTTCAGTGAAATGCAATCATGTGGGTTTTCATGGCTGTTCCTAAGAAAAGCAGCTCGGGAAACCTGTATCACATCCCCGGCAGGACCTTGAGTATAAGTGCCAAAAGACTGAACCTGACCTATATGCCACAAGGTGATGTGGATGATGCTCACTTAGGAGCCAAGCCAACTGCAAATTTGTGTTTAGTTTATCTCCACAAAGGGAGATCATCAGTGACTGGGATTTTTGTGCCCATTTGTGAAGTGTAGTGATAATCAAGCCACCATTATATTTCATCTCTCAGAGTAATTTTCTTGTGGTTTATCCACTCTACTATTAAATGACAGAATTTTCACCAGGGGAAAGTACATCATTGCCCATATAATGAAGCATACCAATGCATGATGCAGGTAAGAACTCTTTGAAACACAGTGTGATGAACTGTTGTCAGTTTTTGACCTCTGTCTATGCACTAAACGTAGATATTGTTATGAGGAAAGTTTCTAGAATAGGTAATTGGAACTTACTTGGAGGAAATAATTCGATCTAAAATCCTTCATTTTGACTTCATATATTCTAATGATCATTGTAATAATATACAAACCAACACAAATAACAGTTATAAATGCACAGGGAATATCAAGATGCAAGTAATCTCACCTACAAACAAAGGAATAGTATTACTGTTATTGTTAGAAAGCAATTAAGAAGTCTGTTTAATGGCATTAGCTAAGAGAATTCTTAATGGTTAACCATATATTAGGAAATGAAACCAAGATATCATGTTTAACTGCACCTATTTTATGAAATCTGTATATAGGAGAAAGGGAGTGTAACCAATGATCTTAACATAAGTCTGGCGAGTCATTTAAACTACAAGATCAGCAGACATTAAGTCTCTAGTCTAGTATTTAAAAGTTTTCTTTCAAAGTTGACAGTGGCATTTGTTTCACATTCTACATTAATGAATTCAGTATTTACATTTAGAAAACAAAGTTTTTATGAGTTAATATAACACAAACAAATGATGTCACAAACCAAAACATTTCAATTTGTTTTGCTTTCTTAAGAATCAGAAAGAGATAACATTATTTGTTGAAATAGTTAATGTATTTTTTTTTACTTGTAGGTCAGTTTTAGCATATAACAAAGTATTAGATGTCTAAAAGACTTGGTTTTATTTTGCATACAGAGACTAAACCATAACTATATTTTTCGTCTAAGGCAGAGAAAACCACAGTAACCTTCATTAGATTGCCAAAACCAGGACAATTCCTATTGCTTTCTTAGGCGATAGCTTCTACATCTGTGTTCATCATAAGACACGTTCATTTTAACTTCAATGTTTTAGGGTGCTGGAATCAGCATTGTCAATAATGCCTGTTTTAAATGAAGAAATCAATCTTTTCAATCGTTTTCACTACTGAGGAACTTCTAACCTTTTTCATTAACCTATTTGTAATCAATACAAAATTATAATAGGGCTAAAGTCCCATAACTCAGACTAGGTAAAAGTAGGCAAATTCCTCATTCTTTGAATTTTCATCTGACAAGTGGTAATTTCCTTCCTATGAGTCAGATGTTCCATATAAATTACTGTCCTTTGAAACAGTTTACTGACATTATTGGTTTTTTATAATTTTTTCAGTTTGCTGTAGGAGATTCATAATCAACAATTCTGATTTATAAAAAAATACCATCTAGAAGAGAGATAAATTTGAACTGAAACTGCTGAAAGTAATGTGTGAACTTGGGTTGAGGCAGAATGTTACCAATTAGGCCCACTAAGAAAATGAAATATTTTTATATTTTATTTTTTTAATCATTCAGAAACCCAAGATTTATGGACCAATTTCACTGTAACAATTCATTATTTTACTGTTTGTCTGGATGCTGTTTTTAAAATGAAGGTATAAATAAAATCAGTCTTTCCTGGAAGAGAAATCTGAGCTAAACCAATTACCACTGTTAAGGTGATGAAGTAACTTTTGATAATTTTTTTTTCAGGTCAGTCTACCTAGAATTCCAGTCATTACGCTTCCTTTTAAAGGAAACATAGCCTGTAGATTAGCTTAATCCCCCCAAACACTGATACATTAAACTGTCCTTCTAAATTTTTGCTGTAAAGCGTATTTCATGACATATTTCCACAATTTAAGCTGATTTAAGGCAGAACTGCTTGCAGTCATTTCCTCATCATGCCTGCCAGGTGCGGGATATAAGCCCACCTGTTGCCATGCACTGGTACGTGAGCCATTGCATCCGTAATTTTTTTTGCGGAGTTAGTTTTACTGCAGCTTGAGCTTACTTTCGGAACAACCTCACAGTGGGATCAGATAAGTGCTGGCAAGAGGAAGAAGGATCATGCTGTTATCATCTGGGAAAGGACATAAGCTGTCAGCTAACCATAACATTGTAAAGCACCCAGAAACAGACTGAGAAAAGTGCATAATCCACTGTTGATATCTGACCTGAACCCACATCAAAGACTGGATTACTGGCAAAAAAAAGGAAGTGTGGAGCCATACAGAAGGTAGACGTCCTTGTCTCCGTTCCTTCCCTGTAAACAAAACACAGCTTTTCTCCTTATAAATAAGAATGTAACACAGAGGTTCTTTTCAGTCACTGGTTTATCTTCCTTTCTGGGATAATTTTAGGTTGCCCAAGTTTGACCTCAGCTATTATGGTTGAAGATCTGTCAAAAGCATATGACTAAGAAGAGTCAAGTTCCTGATGTCTTCTTCAAAACGCATTTTCTAATCAGATTATGAGCTTTAAAAAATACAATTTTTCATATAAATTTTTGCTCTCCAATTTTCCTTTCAGAGAAAGTTTTTCTGGCGGAGTATTTCAATTTCTTTCAGACTAGATAAGCATCTGAGATAAATACTATGTTGCTTGGTGATAAATATTTACCTGCATGCCTCAGTGAGTTTGGTGTTTTGAAAAGCCATAGTAAGTTGTGTCTCAGTGCATCCCACAAGTACAAGATCTTTGATCTACAGTCACTAAAAATGGACAGTTAAACATCAAAATAACTGCATTCTTTAAGTTGCGAGATAACAGGCAATTCAAAGACTAAACCTGGTACCTGTAGCAGTTTTACCTGTCCCTAGGAAAGCTGGCCTTACAGAATTCATAGCAATATGCAGGTTTCACAAAAATATAAGATTCCCATTCAGCAACATACAAATAGTGCTGCTTCAGTTTGGCTCCCAAGCATCTGTCCCTGAAGAGAAATAAAACTTCACTCCGCTTCATGCTCTCACAGCCTAACAAGGCTGACCATTGACTTGATTGGCTCTGGTTGACTGGCTGGGGGAAAGTAGTTTCTAACAAAAGCAAGATATCAGTCTCCAGAAAAAAAAAGCAAGTAATATAATAACAGGTCTCAAGATAACATGTGGAAAAAAGAAAAAGAAAGTTTGAAGAAAAAAAGATTATTTCTTAGTTTTCCAGACTGGTGGTGTGGATATGAGGGAAGCCAAAAATAAAAAAGAAAATCCATATGGTTTCAAGAGTTTCTTCTTAAAAATACATAAGTTGTGTCTGCTCCTCACTTCTGACTGAAGAGGAAGGCCCATCTAACTTAACTTACTTAACTAACTTTAGCATAAACAAAGAAACTGAATTGCTATTTCCTGTTAATTTGACAATTTATATGTATTGTCAAAACAGGTTTTAGTCACAGTACAGCTCTTCAAAGAGAACAGGATTACAGATGGATGAGAAACAGCTGAACTTTCACAGTTTAGGTTTTCAGTCTGAAGATGTTGATCCAAGAGAGAAAGAATTGAGTTAACAATGAATGAGGGTTGAAAAGCAAAGAGAAGAGATAAAGGTAACCTCTGTTTAAAGTAACCATGTGTGGATGTAAGTTAAAGACACATAAGTTTGCACTTTTTTTTTTTTTTTTTTTTTTGTTTGTTGGAAGGCACTAATTTTGGCTTTACAGCTGCTTCCTGTGGGGCATGGTAAGTTGAGCTGTACCACTGCCAGTGAAGGGGTATGTGAAAATTTTAAAGACACCAGTTTTTCACGCATGGGTGAGTCACAGGAACTGAGGGGATATACTGTGGAGTCATTCTGTGAGCTTTCTTTTCATTTTAAGCTATCGAGTCCTTATCCTGACTATTCACTGTCCTTTAAGCATAAATGTTCTTCTTGAGCCTAAGTATCAAACAACCAAAATCACCTCCTCCACCCACTCTTGTTCTCTGTCGAAGTATCAGCATTTGGCAGCAGAAGGAGAGAAACAGAGTGACCTTGGCAGACAACACTACTCACCTTTTTCTTCTTTTAGATAGAGTGAAGGAAGGTTGGACTCAGAAGCCTATACCCAAAAGCTTATTAATGTATGCCAGACAGTGTGAGAACAACAGTTCACATCCCTGTCCTTTGTGTATGTCGTGTATGTTTCCTAGAAATCTTTTGTGTGTGTGTGTGTGTGTGTGTGTGGTGCCTACCTTAACACAGCTGTCATTGGGAATGAGTGGAGAGGGGAATCATTCCAGTAGAGTAGAGCCTGGATATGAAACAGTTTAAAGAATATGATAGCTCTTGGTGCCCTGAAACTGATTTTGGTTTTTAATAGTCCTCTTCCAGAAAATGGCAGCTGAATAATGAGATGACTGCTTCACAGACAAAACAGAAGTTTGTTTTTCAGTCGGACATCAGGCATTTGTGATTTTACGGAGAGATTAGAAGCCATGAAGTCACTGTCATGGGTTTGAGTGATTGTTCAGGATAGAGAAAGCAAAACTTGATGTAAATTATATCTATTTCTAGCAATACATTCAGTCCTGAAGCAATCTATCTTCTCAGGACAATTGAGCCTTTCCCTTTTGTGGGACTCCAAAAGGAAGCTCTGAAGGAAACTAACATGTGTACAGGGGGAAGGATTAGAGTACCTGGGTCCTAAAGTAAAAAAAAAATGAGTTCACTATACAGTGAAAAATGTTACATCTTAGGAAAAAGTGAGTTATTTAATTAGATATTCTTGTACACACTAAATGTTAAAATAACTTATTTT
>NW_010142588.1:0-1053 GCF_000699245.1 Pterocles gutturalis | reverse complement strand
ATATATATAAACCAATATATAAAAATAATTTCAATGTGAATTAAGGATATTAATGACTGCATCAACTTTATAAACAGCAACAGCTACATGTGCAAATATATGACTTCATGAAGTAGCAGTAAGTCCTCATTCACTCAAAATCAACCAAGATATGTTTTGCAGAAACAGCTCAAAATCAAGTTGCATTTTGTCTGTTCCAAAGTTTACCCTGCACTAGCAATAAATTTACATTATTTTTTTCCTCTGTGGCAAAATTGCTTTGAACCTTTTGCTTGTATTTCAAAAATCAAGAGCCCATCATTCAATTTTCGGGCTACTATTGACTGAAGCTAAAATTCATTTGAAACTTAATTGCATTTCCAGGCATACTTGAGAAAAACCCAGTCAGAAGCATTTCTTAGACTTTGTATTAAGTCAATGGATATAACAAAATAGTGCCACCCACATACTTTCAGAGAGAGCAAAACAGAGTTCCTTGGACGTTGTGGGATTTTTGGATCTTCTAAAACATTACAGCTGTTGCTTATATTTTTTTCCCTGAAATTTCAGAGATTTTTTGCTAGAAAAACCCCTAAAAAGTAAAACAAGTCTCCTCCCCAAGTGTCCAACAGTTTGTGTAAAGAGAAATGGTGCCAAACTCTGACTTTTCTGGATTGTCTATTTATTTAAGGGAAGTTTTGAAGGAGATTAACAAACTGGGGAACAAAAAGTGGGTGGTGGGGGGAAGACGAAAAATACTGTCCAAAAATAAAGTTTTTCTTCTTTATAAGCAGTTCAGATTCAGAACAGGAAGTTATTCTAGACAGTTTTTTATAGAGCTAGGGAGCCACAATCATACTGTTTTCTGTAGAAGCCTGCACCACTTCAGGAAGTGCTTATGAGGTGGCTTGGTAACATTAACAGTCAAAAAGCACAACAAAAAATCTGTGAATGTGTAGTGGTTTCACCCCTGGCCAGAAGTCAAACACCACAACAGTTGCTCCCTCACTCCTCCCACAGATGGGGAAGAGAACCAAAAAGGTAGAGGGAAAAGAGACTTGCGGGTTGAGATAA
>NW_010142587.1:0-46717 GCF_000699245.1 Pterocles gutturalis | reverse complement strand
CAACCCTAATGATTCTATGATTCTATGATCATCTGCCCATCATACCTGTTATTTTGTGTCTTGCAGTGACCAGTAGCAGACACTTAATATAAATTTGATAGACAAAGAGTATGTTTAACCTGCTCTCTTCCCTGGAATGAGTACTTCATTTATGACAATCGGCAGTTGTAAGCATTTCCTGAACTTTGGGTCTCATCTGAACTATCATGCTATGTAGCCTCTGATGAATCTATTCTCCATGAGAATGTTTTAATGTCTTTTGGAACCTCTTGAACTTTTGACATCCACAACATCCTGTGATAATGAGTTCCACAGTTTAATTTTGCATGAGATTTAGTTATGTGTGAAAAATTACTTCCTTTGTTTGTTTTAAACTTTCTGTCTGGTAAATAAATTGGGTACTCCCTGATTATTATACTAAGAAAAACAGTGAATTGTGCTTCTCAATTCAATTTCTCCACATATTTCATGGTTTTGCAGACCTCTAGCACATCTCCCTTTTGTTATCTGTGTCCAGACTGAAGAGTCTATGTAATCTCTTCTTGCATTAAAATGACTTCATATCTTTGTTCAAAGATGTGCAAGGATACGTAATGACGAAGCAGTGAAGGTGATGATGCTCTTTGTGATAATAACTCACACTAAAATGACTGTGACTCCATTCCTTTTCTGAATTGGTGAGACATCTGTCCAGCCAGTCCTTCTGACTACTGGGCTATTTTAAAGTGAGTCTCTGCTTGTATTTATACTTTTCTCAACATATCCCTAACCAGGAAATTTCCATGACTACTGCATGACTTTGACTTCAGAGATTCAAGTTAATTTTCCACTGTGGAGTTACTCTGTCATCTTTACTTTCCTTTCTTCAGTCTAAAATTGGTGTACTTATCTATGATTTTTTTTCTAATCTAAGATTTTAAAAGTGCTGTTTAATTGCTAGATATTCTAGACATCATCTGACCCAGTAACTACTAAAGCTACACTATGTCTTTGTGCCCTGCTTAGACATTAATGGGTTAGTAATGCACGTACCTGATTAACGGAATTCACACCTACAGTAAGTGAGATTTCTACACCCAGCTGTTTTGTGTCACTCTGCACAGATGTCCAAGCCACCTGATTTGCAGCAGGCGGGTGCTTTGGGCATCACTGTCAGTCAGAGGCACGTGCAGAAGGAGTTGTGGGAACAGGTAGAACCAGAACTTCTATTAAAAATGCTGTGCACAAAGAAGCATCTCAGATCCCAGATGTGCTGTGTTTTCTTGTATTTACAAACACGGCGCTTTCATTCATAACCAAAATAATCGTAACTACCTCAAACCCTACTTTTATCATATGAATGCTTTTACCTGTTTTGATTAAACATTATATTTAATGATAACATTCAGTGATCCTTTTCCATTAATGTTTTTCAGGTGCATACAAGTTACAGTCCGTTAAAGCAAGTATGTCACCGTCTCTGTGACATTAAAATGCACTGACACCTTGTCATTGTGAACCTCTCTGGGCTTTGGCTTTTGTTATATTCTCAGGCCGGGCTCCCTAGGTTTTGCCAATCTTTTGGTGATTCTTGGTCATGTTCCATCAAGTTAGAGCCAAGTTTTAAGTACTCTGGAAACTGGCCTTGGTTCAAACCTTAGAATAATTTATAGTTTGAGACAATATTTATATAAAACTTACTTTGATTCAGCCAGAATTTGTTGGATTTGTAAGAGTTTTATTTCTACTTTTATATCCTATTTGAGTGGATCTATGTAAATGGAATCTGAACTTGACGAATGCATATGCTTATGGAAAAAAAAATGCGTAGTTAACCAAAAGTACTAGCTGGTTTTGCCTATTTCTGTGAAGCGAAGAGTGAGATGAGTAATTTTCTTCTATTCTGCATTGTAAAATTAACAAGGCTCAGGGATCCATTGTGAAATAACAGTTTTCTGGCAAACTGAGGTGATGTTCTAATAGGATCACACTGTGATCTTAAATTGTTCTGTGCCTATAGGGGCAAAGGTATGTATTGTACACCTACCCTGTGGGTATGAATCTCTCCATGATCCTCCTACATTGTCTAGAAATAATGTAGCACACATGCTAGAAAACATCTGAGATCTATTTTGGAGTGGAACATGTAGTTCCCTCACACACATTTGGAATGGTTTACCTCTCGCATGTTAAAATGTTTCTTGCTCACAGAGAGGTCACATAGACCAGCAAAAGACAATTTGACTGAAGGCGTGCATCCGAGGGAGGGTGTGCAATGGCAGAAGTCCACAATATTGTCACCTGTGGGTATGTTGCTGGGTGACTTCTCACTGACGGTTTTCAGCTCAGCCTGAAAACAGTTCCTGAAATAACAAATAGACCCCAGAAGTCTAAACTGTAGTCTGTGTAAAAGTCCATGTTGTGCCTGGTACAGGTGAGATGGAGAGGCTTGGATCTGAGCAAGCACAAGGCCATGTGGAGCTGGGGCCTGTACACGCTAGAGGGTGCTACTAGTGTAGAAGGAAGGCATTGGCTGGTCCAAAGGATGCATAAAGGATCATGAAGGAAGGATAGATGTAAGTGATAATTTAATTCTCGTCTGCCAGTTTAAGTCAGTTTGCAAGATCAGGCTTCTTTGACTTAGCACAGCTTAATTCAGAGACAGCCTTAAGACAATCAAAATTTCTCAAGAATTTTTTTAGTGCAAACTTTATATCTCAGTGTGCTTTGTAAGTAAGTTGCCTGCAAAAAACTGTTTTCTCAGATGTAGATGCAATATTTATTTAGTAATTTTTTAAATGAATGTTGATCAGTGGCTTTTGCAAGAATTATTACAGTGTGTGATATTAACAGCTGCTTCAGTTTAAATTGAGAGGATGAGAGGTCTGTTTGAAAAGATATAGTTGGATTTCGAGGCTTTAGGATTGTAATTAATAAATGTTTTTGATCAATATTAAATTATACTAATTTAAAGTCAATCTTTGTGATGCAAACTTAAAAAATAAATGAATGTAAGCACAGTTGAAACGAACTATTACAATATTTTAAAAGAACCATTTCCTTACAAAAGGGACATAAACTTTTAGAAACCTAAAATTCAATGGCATATAGTCTTATTATGACAAATTTTGAAAGAGGTTTACAGATGCATATGGGTACATATGGGCTTGAATATATTCAGCTGAAAACGTTCATACTTTACATTTTTTTCCCATTAGTGGAGATGACTTTACCTTGTTTTTCACATATTGACACCCAAACTGTACATTAGATGACTTTGCCTAGACTGGACCCTCAGTAATTAACTGAAAATTTCCTGAGGGTACAATGAAAGCATACTGTAATTGTTGAAAGTGTTACGTGATCTGCTGTTTTATGTGGACACAGAGACTACTTGAGTAAAATGTAATACTTGGCCAAGTAAGCCAAGCAATGAGAGAAAATTTTCTCTTCTCTAGAACATAGTTTACAAAATTGCCTCTGCTGAAATTATCTTTCACGTTCAGCACTAATATGCTGGAAAGTACAGGTGGCCGGTACTTTGTTTTTTCTACAGCATGTGTCTCAGGAATGTCAGTATTAAATTCGTGGTACTTATGATGAGATTACCTATTTATGATAATGCTTCTTACTTAAACTTTGCTCTGACGTTTGTTCTTTGTAATTCAGAATTTGATTATGTTAAATGTATTATTTATTCCAAAAGGAAGAATACTCCTCTGCTTCCAAGATCACACATTGACTTCTGCATATCCCAACTGGCACTAGATACCTATGGGAGGACAAGTGAATTGAACCATTTGTATTATTGAAAAGAACAAAAATATTTTCCTTTGCTTTAGAGAGATGTCTTATTTGAGAAACAGAGTAATGTAAAACATTTACTTTTTGTTTTATGTATTTTATTCCCATGTCTTCATCTATACCCTTAACATAAGCGCCTGGAAAATAGCTAAGCTGCTATCCTTCAAACACTTATCAAAAGGAAGCTTTCCGCGCACAGTGTACACACAGTAGTCACGGCCTTATTGCCTTATCCAAAGTCAGTGGAGTATAGCTGCTGCTATTTCCTAGTAAGAGAGCTGTCTGGGTAGAAGAGCTGCGGGAAACTGACGGGAAGCTCATCTGGAGTCCTAGGCAATCTGCCCTCGTGTTACTACCTAGTCACTTCAGTTGATATATTTCATCCCCAGACGTATTAAAGTGATTGGAAAGATTCCAGTAGACTCCCACGGGCTTACCTCAGGCAATTATACTATTGCTGGAGAACTGGAAATTGATGGACTTTTACTTTAAGAATAATTTTTTTTAAATCAATGTAAAATGATACAGGAGTATCTTAACATATTCTTAGTGACATATGTGTGGTTTCCCTTAAGTACTACCATTGATGAATATTAAGGAGTGAATGGACTCAAGGTTTAATCAACTATTTCCTTCTAACTGAGTCAGGAGGGGACATAAGCTTTGCAGTGTAGAAGTGTGAGGGAGCTGGCATGACACTACGGTCGTCTGCCTTGTACACATGCAGTGATACACTCACTAAGCCTGACATGCACTGGAATGGTTATTTTCCTAAAATAGGTTCAGTATTGCATTTCCACTAAAAGAGTTTCCTCTGTATTGACAAATTGATTGTCTGACATAGACAATTGCAGATGTTATTTTCATTAATTTGTAAAAAGAAAGAAGAAAAATTTACTATCTCAAGCAACTCTCAGCATTCTGTATTCCCTGAATGTCAGGTTAGTATCCAGGCTCTTCACCTTCCTGTGTCTGAAGGCATGAATTAGTGAAGACTTCCCTCTGGCCAGCTGGGAATAACTCACAACATGTAAATGGTATCTTAGAAACAATTATCCACTCTTCATTTTCCCCAAGGTGTTCTGAGCCTTTGCATGTAAACGTATAACTGCCTTATTGAACTCAGTGAGATTACAAGCAAAAGCTTTAGGATTGAGCCATTTGTAATAAGTTTGGTCTTCAGGGCTTTCTCATTGATTTATTTCCGTTTATAAGGTACTGTAAGTTGGGCGGTATATAAACCACTTCTGATGTAATCTGAAAAAATTAAATTGTGGTTTTGGACTATTACTAGCTAGAAATTTTCAGATTCAGAAAAAAATATACTGAAGTCAGAGTCAATCTGGAAAGCAATCCCATAGGCTTGCTTGTTTCCTGGCCAAGCATTGTAGGCTTTCTATACTGACGCTTTGTGTTGAGGTTATGAGTTTCCCCAATGGACAATAACTTCTAACAAGACAGATTTTTATTTCTATCTTTTATAGACTCTCTAGCTCTCTGAGGAATGCCATGAAGATGCTTTGCTGGATAAAAGGTTAAGTCATGAACCAGCATTGACTTTTTCAAATGGTTTTGTCTTTAGTGGCCTGCTATATATACTGTACAACACACAAAGAGTTAATACAATTTCATATCACGTATGCTGACTGTAAGGAATCAGTGTTGACATTCATGCATGCTTATTTCTTTAAGGAAGTACTTTGGTTACTGCCTTTGTCTCCTATTAGTTTGCTTTCCTTTTTGCCAAGAAGCATGTTTTTTTTCAAATGAATCACTAATTTTTTTTTCCAACGCTATTATTTTGTTTAGCTAAATTTTGAGGCCCTCTTAATAATCTGGAAGAAAATCTTGGCAAGAAACAAAACAGATCTTGAATTAGTTGTCTGAGTCCATTTTTACACTCATTTAAAAAGACCAAGGAAACATTTCAAAGGAGTTCAAAGAGAGGGAATAGAACATTTGGTGCAGATGTGACTTTATGGCATGTGACTGGAAATGAATGGTAATGCAAAATGTACATTTTGACCATCAAATGTAAACAACTTTGTTTCTTACTGTTTTTAAGAGTGGTTTTTCTCCTTGCTCTATTTCATGGCATGTATTGATTTCATTTCAGCAGCTGGATTGACTCTGGGGTTTGTACTTTTTTAGGGTTTTTTATGTGACCTTAAATCTGTGTCGGGAGTCAAGTATTCATTATATGCTTCACTACAGCTTTCATTCAGTTGCAACTATTTTAATAGGTCATGCAGTATTTAAAAACAATAATAGCATGTAGCTCCGTGAACAGAGTTTCAATGCATTTGGATCTCCTACGTATTTGTGTCTTGGGTAGATATTTAATAAAAGCTGAGTTGATGCTGCAGCTTTGAGGCATTAAAAAATCTGTCTTCTCTTGATCTATTTCCACCAACTTCATGAGCTCTTTGTCAAATTTGGTTAACTTTTCATTACCTTGACAGCAAAAGTTTGCGAGTAGAACTGACAGGATACCATAAAAACCTGATTTTTTTTTTTTTTTGTAAGTGTCCAGACAAAAGAATGACACATCAGTACTGAGCCTTATCTTGCTGTTATATGTCCCTTCCTCAGCTTTTGGCAATCAATGGCTTAGGGATTTCCTGAGCTAGAGGCAGCATCTGGACCATCATATTTTAATAGCTGCTGGTGGACCCTTTCTCCATGAATTTTTCTAATCTCTTCTTTAACTCCATTTATGCTTTTGGCCTTAACAACATCCTGTGGCAATGAGTTCCAAAATGTAATTACGTGTTGTGTGAAAAAGTACTTCCTTTTGCTGGTTCTTAAATACTTGTTATGGGCAGAGTGTGTTCTCTGCTGAGTGATAACACTGATTTCTTTACTGTGTTGGGAAGCAATCACACCCTGGATGATAGGTGTTCCCAGCAGTAGGCCAACGTGGTTATATGTGGACATCAGTGAGAAGAATGATAGGAGACAAGAGAGGTGCGTAGTGGCCCTTAGTTTGTTTGACTTTGTTCTGTTGTGAGACTGTGTGTAAGAACCTTATACTCTTAAATAGGAACTGCACTGCTGGGTCATTTATTGATGATGTTTAACAAAGTGGACAAGTGTTTATTGTAGGTTCTTTCCTTACTTCGCAAATGAGCTGAAATATAAACTTTATTTTACCATACAAGGTTAGATGCAAGTTTCTGTTGCTCTGTGTTTAACAATGTACAGTTAATATATTATGCAGTAAACACTTGTGTTTGCAACATAGAACCATTGTTGTCTAACCCACATGATGTACTTAATGTGTCACAGACTTCAGGGTCATTTTTCTCTGGCCGAGAGCTCAGAACTAGCAGCTGTGTCACGGGATCTTGTTATCAAACCATGCCCTTAAGCATCAGGATCAATACTTTTGTTATTAAAAATGTTTTATTTGGTAATAAAAGTTTTCCCAGATAAGCTGATTTAATTAGAATTACCAGTTGCTAAGAACTTAGGCTTTTTACTTATGCAGCAAAATAAGGATACAGGAAACTGTGACTCAACATTAGTAAAGAAACCAGTGCCTGAAAGGCAGGAAAAATTTTGACCAGCTAGATCCTCTTATTCATGACATCAATGTCCCATAATATTAGGACAAATATAGTTTTTTGGTGTTTTTTTCCTGTACCATGGTGAATTAATTTGGACTTATATCAAGTTTGTTGTTTGAGCTTACATTTGCAGAGCAATCCTACACATTTTTAAGAGGAAGATTCAAGAACTAATGTTATTGTAGAAGTAGATGAAGGTCAATCTTTTCACCTGCTTTTTGAAGACTAGGATGAAATTGTTATAGGGACATACCTGGCTGCATTATAATGTTATTTCCTCTTTAAATTTTCATAAAATGGAACAATTAACAGTAAAAACAAAAGGTGCCCAAAGAAGCACCTTACTTTACTTGTAAAGGAAAATGAGATATTGCTTTACATGATGGTGACAAAGACTGTCATAGTATCGCTAGCCAGTGAAAGTATCTTGAGCTGAAGCCATGAAAATGCAGTATAGTCTGTATTAGTAGAATATCTTTTGAGGGGGAACACATGGCTCATTCTGTGTAGGTGTCTCCCTAAATCAGAGGGCTGTCTCTCTGTCTTCCCGTATATATGAAACTATAAGAGAAAGGAAGGTCTTCAAAGAGAAGTTTAAATTTTACTCCGATGCCAAAGAGAGACACTACTATAGGAGGTAATCCATTGCTCCTACTCAGAATTGCCCTTTGGAGGTGTAGGTTTCTCTCTATTAGCTATATACAGATGTTAGCAAAACAAAGCTATTTGCTTGAAGTTTTGCAATATGAATTTGCTACCTGCAGATCTCACTTCAGGGAAGTGTTGTGGACTCTTGCAGGTGCTAAGGGAACCCAGAGTAGTGTAGAAATGAAAGGGAGGAAAATTACAGTGTTCACTTTTTTTTTTTTTTTTTTTTTTCCCCCAGGCACTTGAACCTACTGCCATGATTTACACAAACTTAGCAGGTCAGAGTGCAATAACTTCAGTCAGTACCATTTAATTTAAATTTCACATGCAAAATAACTTCCAGTGGAATGCTTCTTGTGCTTTGAAGGAGACTAGCAATTTTCTTGTTGGTAAAACAGCCTGGCTTGTACCAGGGGCTCTAGAACTGTGGTGAGAAATCTCCTTTAAAACACAGTATTCAGAGGGATCAGGATAGGTGAACTCACAGAGTGGGATGGTACAGTCCTTAAATAATTTCTTAAAATTTATTGGGAAAGTAACAGATTTTTTAGTGTTATATATATAACTTTGTCTTTCTTGAGTATCTGATTTCTGAAATAAATAAAACCGTGTCGCTTAGTTAGGAAATATTACATTGTTTGATCTAAATGGAAATTGCTGAGCACCATTTTCCAGAATTGGCACCACAAACATAGGTCTATTCAATTTCCTCATGGAAAACAGTTTCATTCTAGTATAAAAATAATGTATTTTAATAATACAATGTTTTCTCTTTTTGCAGACTGTATCTGATCACCATAAGCTGAGGTAAATTGCGTATAATTGTAATTTCTTTCGTACAAACTAATTACCTAATTACCATCTGCTGTAAAATGAAGATATGGGCAGGCTCTAAAGGGGCAGGTTCTGCCTCTTCTACAGAATCTCCATTTGGGAGGACCTGGTACAAAAGGCCCCTATTCTCAAGAGTGATTGATAACTTTTCATAACCAATTTCAGATCCCAAAAATGATTGACTTGCAGTGGGAAGAGTGGGTAAGTGCACAAAATCTCTGAAAATTGGGTTACTTTATGATACTCTGCATTTGTTATTCACAAATGGAGGTTACCTGAGCCATGACCCACTTTAATAATGGCAGCCCACAAGTTTATTTGCCAGAGTATTTTGCTGCTTTTGGCAAAGCTTACTCACTGAGAAGAGCCAACTGGATGAGGCCTGAGAGTAAAGAGTGAAATTCAGAAACGAGAAATGCTATAGCAAGTATAAACCTGTCAACCTTAGCTTTCTGAATTTCATTCAGAAATTTCTTCAGTTATTCCTCAGTACTTTTAAAACAAGTGGTCAAACTACTAAAAATCCTCATGCAATCAAAGTATGACCCTATCTGTGCAGGCACAGCTAAGCTTGCTTAGACTGATTGGCTTGGGTACCAGTGACAGCCTTAGCCACAGCAGCAATGGCAGTATGAATCAGCTGCCAGCATTTCTAAGGAGGTTTCCAGCCAGGTTTTGCTGTCTAAGTTAAGCTCCCTGTCTTTATGGTTGGACTGTAATGAGTACCTGAGTGAGTTAGACTATGACTCAGGAACATCATACCTATAGCTGCAAAGGTAGGCATAATCAAAGTAGACTGCAGGAAAATATCATTGGTTTGGACTCTGCCTCTTTTATGGAAGTGGTCAAATTTTATTTTGGACTGGTGCAAGTATATAAGGACAAATGAGTTAGAGATGCATTAAAAATAGTCACAGCTTATTTCTTTGGCCTAGACTTTTTCTATGTCCTTCACAATCAGTGGAATTGCATTGAATTTGCACATAATTCTCACTGCATGTACCTTATTTTTTCAATTTCTGTTTATTTCCCTGTTTGGAAAATTATCTAGATGATAAATAAATATTACAACACATATTGTCCCATTAAGTCAAATCTATGGACAATTTAACTTGTTATTCTGTGAAAACAGAACCTGGACTCCTCTTGAGGCTTGGTAGACGTCTGATTGCACATCTAAAGACAGAAATGTATCCAAAATCCCTTAAAAATACTGCAGGATAGAGGGAGTGGTATGTACAACTGACACTTTAAAAATGTCTAGCTTTTAAATAAAAATCAAGAAATCCCTGTATTAGGAAGAATAGGGAGAGTGAATAACATGGAGGATTTATTAGAAAATATTTGTAAGTGTTCAAGACAGGCTTAAAACTTCTAGCCATATGGACAACATATGTATACATTAGCTAAAAACAATACGTAGTTTCCACTATCCAGCCACACAGAATTTATTTTGTAATTGCATTTTTAGGCCAATCATTGTAAGACATAATTCCTCATATCAGTGAAACCCAAAGTTATTTGGTTTATTGACCAAAGTAAGCAGGAAGAATAAGGGCTTGTGTTAGCAAAACTGAGATGGCATACCATATGACTCACTTCCTGAACCCAATTTTTTAATTATTGAGAGTGATATTTTGTGGGAGAAGCAGTAAGAAAAAGTATCATGTTTGTTAATATATGCTAAAAATAGAGGAAAATGAACATCCTTTTTAAAACACAAGGTTTTGCTTGGGAGTGTGGGGTTTTTTTGGTTTAAGTAGTGGATATCTATGTGCATAGCTTTTCATTTTTAAAGGATCGTGTTACTTTTTTTGTAACTTGTTGCTCCTACAAATGTGTCATGACTTGAGAGAGGTACATCATGACCTTAACAATACTTTCTGGTATCTTACTCCTATAATGAACTACTTCTGAAAAGAAGATTAGTTTAGAGATATAATCAATTCTTACTTAGATTATTCTAAAAATTATTACCTTTGAAGGGTACCTGATATATTTTGAAAGGTACTTTGTCATTTTTAGCAGATTTTTTTTTTTCCATAGTTTCATATGATCTGGAACTATTTCATGCAGAGAGAGAAACAGCTGCTGAGATCGCACCCATGCCATTTGTTGCAGCATCCCTAGGCTGACTTGTACTCTGCCAAAAGGTTCCCAAGGAGTGAGGACGTTTGGTTGGGCAGCACCCAAAGGTATGTCAGGAGCAAGATAGCTTGTAAACATTATGGACAGCCTGGAGAACAAAACCCTGCAACAAAATGGAGTTACCCAAAAGAGGTGGTGTACACATCTCTGTATGTATTGCTGGGGGAGGGACATCAGCCACTGAATCAAAGACATCAGTTACTCATATAGCTTGTGTTTTATATAGATAAACATTTTCAAACTGACTATAAATAGCTGAGCACTTCAGTTGCTGGTTAGATTTCAATTTTCTGTACTTTTATGGAGGGGTTGTTCTTTATATGATCTTCTGAGTGAGTGAAATGTTCACAATTCTCTGCAGTGGATTTAACCACCTGATTTTTTTTCCCCCCTGTAGCCATGACTATTTACTTTCATGTTATACATATTTCTCAGCGGTTTTGGAAAAGAGGTAAGTATGCACTCAGCTATAAAAGAGACACTGGTTGCTAGTAAAGCAATTTCAGAACAAAATTCATGTCACCTAAAATATTTAAAGAGCCTCAGAGGCTATATCTATCTTGCTCCATGGAGTATAGACAGATGTTCTGCTCCTAACTTCAAGCACACGTCCATCATTTTGGTTTCAAAAGTTAAGACAAATAAATGTTAAGACAAATAAATTCAATTTCCCATTGAATTTTTAAGTGGATGAAGAATTTTTGGACATGGTGCCCTGCAAAGGCTTTCTTTGTAGAAAAGGTGTATTTTTACATGGACCTGTAATAACCAGAAAGCAATGTATCCCTCAGGAAGCGGAAGTAGCAGTAAAACCAGTACTTTTTGTAGTATAAGTTAGAGAGAAGATGAGACCTGCAGTTCTTCAGTGAAAAAGTGGAATGTACTATCACTCTGGATAACAGCTGGGACAAAAGATGCTCTGAGCAGTGATCCCCTAGGGAAAAAGCTGGAATTCTGTTTTCTCCTGGAATGAGGCTCTGGTATGGGACAGGCTGCAAATCTGTCAAGCAGGGCTGTGGTCTAGCTGGGTGGAGCTGGGTGAAAGACAGGAACCTGCAATTGCACTGAAACGGAGCTGTTGTGATAAGCAGGATTAATACTAGCTTCCACCTGGGTGACTAAGATGGGACTTTTGGAAGAGACAGTCAGGAAGTTTCCCAGGCATCACTGTAGAAAGCTGAGATCTGATCAAGACCTTGGAAAAAAGCTTGGATCCAGACTGAATATCTGGTGACACATAATTCCCTGCTACTGGGAGACAAAGATCACATGAACTGTAAGGGAATGTATTTGTCTGGAGATGGTGAAACTTCAGTTGCTGGAACAAACATTTCTCTGGATTTCTCTCCATGGGGAATGGTGTAGTTCTCATTATTACGTTCAAAGACTCATTTCAGTTTTATTCCCCACTGAAGAACAAGGCTAAAAACAGTTCACTGCATAGAGATGAAGAAAGGAATTTCTGTGAGAAACAGTTTTAATTATTATGGTAGTATGCTAAATACTTATATGATTTTTAGGCTTAAGCCTCTATTTCTAGGATTGTAAAACACACAGTCACTATGCAAATCTTGTGCCAGTGTGGTTTAGCTGTTAGCTGTGTTACTGCTGAGAAGAAAAATCTAAGAAATACAATCAAGATTTTTTCTTCTTTTACATAGAAGGAGATTTTTACGGTTTCACCATATGCCTTGACCTCTGCTGTTGAACATTGCTAAGCATCTTTCTTTGACAACTTTTTAGAGATGACGAGGTTTATTACAAGGTTGAATGTTGTTAGATGAACCCCCGAAGATTTGCTGATTTGCAGCTGAACACTAATGCAGTTTTACTACAGCGTTTTGTTCTGAACATCCTTTTTAGTTAGACTGTTTTAGAAACTCTCAGATTAAAAAAGTGCCTACAGTACAACTGCTCATATAAATCTGAAATCTCAGTTAAGGAATTGTAGTATATAATACTAAAAATTGCCCTTGAAAAAAAGGAAGTTGAAATTCTAACTTGTTGAAAAGAAGGTCTCTGCTGAGAGTTTCAGGTGGAAAGTCAGATCTGCTCACCAGAGCAGTTGGATCAATGTCTTGCTGGGTTGGTCTCATTTCCAGTGACAGGTTGATCAGCACAGTACTCAGAAATAAGCAGCAATGATCTAATGATCGCCATGAAACTGTTCATTCAGCCATTTTTAAGAATACATTGCCATCTGGTGTACAAAATTTTGAATTTCTTTGTCTTTACTATTTAAAATCTAATGTCCTTAAGCAGAAAATCTTCCATCATTTGAAACTAAATTCCTAGAATCAACCTATTGACCTCAATGAGCTAAAACATGCTGTACCTTTCAATCCAAGTGTGTTGTAAAGGTTTTCTGAACATGTGGCAGTTCACACAATGGAAATAATACATTTAAATTATTAGAGACACTAGTTACATTTAGGGGCTATTGGTTCCCTGTGTGACTGAAATCTCTCTCGTTTTATCTCAAAGCTAAGAGAGGAAACTGAACATAATCCTGCAAAAATAAATTGTGCTTGTGTTAATATGACAGGCACTGCAGAGATGCAGTATTCTTGCTGGTTGTACCTTGTCCAAAGGGAAGTTTAAAAACAGAGGAGCAGATCTTCATCCCAGATAGATTTTAGAGGATGTTTCACTGGTTTAAATTAAGTAAAAGTTTGACTCCTAATATGTACTTTGATTAAATTGTGTCTGTGTCCAGTAAACCAGTGTGGTTAACAGCAGATTTTGAACAGTTACTTTCATTTGGTCTCATAATAAGCAACTCTGAGTTTGTATTAGCTCTTCAGAATATGTATTTGGCTCTTCCATAAGGGTTCACCAAGGGTGATCAGGCATTATGAAAGACCAGCTCCTCAAATACTACATTTGTCACGTGGTAGGCATCATACAATGATATTCCTGCTAAAAATACAGGCAATCTAAAAAAAAAGAAAGATGGCTTGCTTAAATGCATATATTTCATCTGAAGTAGAAATAAAAATCTGAAACAGAAAAACAGAAAAGAGAACAGCACACCGCCCCAGGCAACCCCGTCTACACCCCACCCCCAGTTACATCCAGTCTGATGAGAGATGGAGCAGTCCCTGTTTCAAACTTAACTTTGGGATTGGTTCTAAATAGCTATATAAATAAATTTTGCAAATTACTCTGATGAAGTTTTTAGAAGTTGCCTTTTTTTAACAGATGATTTCTAGTTTGGGTAAACCAGTAGAGTGACTTTCTGACAATGGCAGTATACTTGCTGCTCTTTGCCTCTACAATGTCTAGTACAATGGGATCCAACTCTCCTTGGTCATGAAGGACTGCCATGCTAATAAACATGTTTAATACTAATCTTTCTTATCATGGGTCACTGAGGACATCTTCTCTTCTCATGGAATCTGAGGAACAAACATGCGAGGTTACCAGGTCAGGCTCTAGTCCTTCTAACAATGAACTTTGATTTGTTTAATTCATCTGTCAGGATTTGTTTAGCTTTACATAATCACTTCCAGGCTTATCTGTGATAACTTAATGGCTTACTTTTGTTGTGACCTTTTTGGTAAGGTTGTATATAAAAAAAAATGCACTGATTGCTTAAGAGGATGTGGGCAGTATTATAAAAGACATTTGTTTGATTAAATGGTAATTAAAAAGATAATGTAATTAAAAGTACAGTTATGACCAGCATTTGTTCAGAATTACTCTTGTGAAGCTTAAAGGTCAGTCTATGCTATTGCTTATAGTGGTTATTACTATTTATTACATGTATGCTAGAGTGAGCATTGCACAAATGAAAAACTACAAAATAGTTTTTGCAGTTCCTTTACAAAAAAAATTGTCTAAAGTAAACTCCTAGTGAACTGCATTTTAAAACTCTTCCCACTTTCAATTCTGAAGCTGCTTGGTGCAGTCAGGTAAACTCGCAGTAGAAAGCTGACTGTTAAAAAGACAGTAATTTTCAACGCAGAGAAATGTTTTGGCACAAACTATTCTCGCTTTGATTTTTCTACATTCTGTTTTGGGATAATTAGTACTTCAAGGGAAGCTAGTCCCTTCTTTGTATGAGTGTATGTAGATATGGTTGCACAAATGTGGGGAGACAGTGAACATTTGCACCTCCTAATGAAAGAAGGAAGACTCCCTAGAACCTCATCTCACTATGACCGCTTTATTTTATCGCTGTTAAACTATATTTTGCACCTGATTGCTGGTGAGTCAGGAAAATAAGTAAAAAAACCATACTACAAATTTAATTAGTCATTTAATTATAAATGTAAGTAAGAAAAAGCTAAAGCTCTCTGATTAGGCAAAAGAGGCAAGAAATAAATGTCAGGTTTAGGATTAAGTATATACCTTTATTTCTGCTTTCTCATCAGGATGATTTGCAACATTATCTCTAATTCTATGATGACATTATAATATTTAAATAAGACAGCAATCTGTGTTTTTCCAGTATGCCCGTGCAATCATAGCAAGTTAATCAAGGGATAAATGGATGTGTTTTGTTTTCTCACTGAACTGCCTCTTCATCTGGGACAGAGGCTAATGCTAGAAGCCATGAAGTCTTGATTTCTGTTTCTACCCTTTTCTCATTGGTCAGTTTTAATACATTTTAAAAGTGTTATGAAGCGTCACAACATATCAGACATGGTTACAACAATGGTCTCAGAGGCATAGAAAACTGAATCAACATGTCTGTCCAGAATCTCATTGCGTAAATTTAAAAAATGTCCAGATCTTGGGAAAAACTGGTTGGTTTTATTATTGTCTTATTTTGGTTATTATTATTTTGTTCCCACGCAGCTTTCGGGGGAAAAATTGTTTTATTCTACTCGCTTCATTATGTTATCTGTGAATAGTGGCTATTTGTGCTCCTCTGTCAAAGATTTGTAATCAGCCTTGAATGGCAAGGTAGTTCAGTTCATTTGTGTTTGGATTTTCAACCAAATAGAAGTCTTAATGAATCTGATACTATTAAAAAATAAAAGAATAGTAATTTTTCCACAGGCTTAATGCTAAACTTGTATTCTCTTTTGTGTTTTGCTAGTAGAGCTAGCTGTACATTCATCTTGGTCTATAGAACTTTGATATTGCAGTGCTGTTCCTAATCTGCTGAGTCTGTGCCAGATCTAGATCTCTCCTCATGTATATCTCTTCTTCGGGAGTTAAAATCCCAATTTAGGCCAGCTGTTTAGGTAGCTAATGTCTAGTTTTTTTCAGCCAGTGAAAAATAGCAAATAGCAGTAAACACTCACTGTGCATGTGGAAGATGGGTAGTTGAGTCTCTGCTCTAAATCAGGCATGAGCTGTACCAGCTGTAGCAGGTATTCACACGCCAGATGAATCTCCCAAATATTTCTATGCTGACCTTTGACTGCAAGTATGCTCTGAACAAGCCTGTAGGTTTGAGGTCCACTAACAAATTGGGTGTTTTCTATAGTGTTACATCTGCAAATGACAGTAACTGTAAATTGCTTGAGAAGATCCATGGTGGAAAGTGTATCTTCCTGTGTGACTCCAGAGGATGGCAGCTTTAAGACTTAAGCTAATGCAACTTTGGCTCTCCCTTCCTTTCTCTCCTGCTCATTTTCTATTAGGAGAAATATGTGATGTGAAGTTCAGATGTGAATATAGAAGAGTTTGTTTCATCTCTTCTTTCCATTGGGTATGCAGGGCAGTTGGCTAGTCCTCATCCGCATGTTAACTGCTAGGTTTCAATGCTAACCGAAGCCATCTTCAGGTGTCCCTCCAGTGAATCCACTCGCCCTTGGCCCCACCTGGCCACCTAAAACGGGATTGCTCCTGGAAGGAACAGCTGTGGCATATACAGGGCCATAAAGACAAAAGTTCAGGAACAGGAGTTTCAGGTGTTTTTCCTGTCTCTGTTTCAGGATTAGACAGAGTTCACAAGATAGCCACAGAGGAGAGGGCTGGATACTGCTTTCATAACCAAGGCAGAGATATTTTATCCTCCGGTAGAAATCAGTTCAGCAAGCGTATTTGATTTTGTTGTTGCTGTTTCTACACTTGTTTGCTAGATTTAGTGTAAATGCTTAGACCACTGTGTCACTTGAAAAAAGGTGAGTTTGAGCCAGACAGCAATAAATCAATATTTCCCCAATGCTTTTAGTTATGAGGGAGTCTGTGGAGGGAAAACAAGTAGTGCAACAAACACATGCCTGGTTAACCTTACTCTAGTATTAATTTTGTTTTTACTGTAATAAATAATCTTCCAATGTAGGATGTATTATTTCCTTTACTGCTACTTATATGATAAATATTATACTCAATATTATAAAAAGTAAAGAAGTGACTGGAGGGAAGGAGTGGAGACCAGATGTGAGGGAGGAGAGGTATCTGAAGTGAAGTTGAGCCTGGGAAAGGAGGAGGGCTGGTTTTTTCCCTAGGAGATTTGACGTTTGTCCTCTTTGTTTCCCAATACCCAGATCAGTAGTTAAATGTTTATTTTTATTGACAATAAATTAGAGCTAAGTTCTCCAGGTTGAGACTGCTTTGCCGGTGACAGCACTTGGTAATTGATGTCCCTGTCTTCAACTCAACCCATGAGCTTTCTCACTCCTGTTTGTTCTGTTTTCTCCCTGGTCCCACTGGTGGGGGGATGAATGAGTGAGCAGCTGTGTGGGAGCTTAGCTGACAGCTGAGGCCAGCTGACCCTGTTACTGTGACACCAGGGTCTCTCACACCTTGACCTTGAAAGTGAGTCCTTGTGGCCAGAATTTGGCCCGGTTGTGATGTTAGTGAGGGATTTCAGAGGAATAATGCCCACCTAGTCTATGGCATAATGAGGATAAAACATCCAGTTTGGATAGGCCTGAACTGTGATCTTTCGTATTTGGATGTGGATCAGAACAACCTCTTCTCTGCTGAATTTAAGGCTCCTGAATCTAGTATTGGCCCTTCTCTGTGCACAGTCTTTGTGGATTCAAGCTATAATTTCCTTTATTGCTTGACTGTAGGAGCTCTCTTGAATTCCTGCCACATTCCTCCAACAGAAGTGCCCAGCACAGCTTTCCAAGGTACACTTCAAGGTCAGGACTGGGACTTTGTCTTTAAATACAATAATATATGGCATCTTAGGACTGACAGTTTTGATTTGTTTCTGTGAGGTAACAAATTCCTTTGAAGCCCAGCTAAGAGCAAAACTATAATGATCAGCTATGGTGCTCTTATGATTCTGGTTTTATTTGGACTAAATTTTGTAAAAGTCTCATTATATACTGGAGTAAATATTTTTTAAGTTGGGCATCCTGAATGTTATAATCTACAAGTAACTTGGAGGATTTTTGAAAGCCCTGTGCCGTTATTTAGAAGCTCTTTTAACCAGTATATAGGTACACTCTCTTTCAGTCCTTTGCATTTTGACAGCAAACCATTTCGGGCTTTTCCTTGAATCTGAAACTATTACTTTGGATTCCTCCTTCAGATTGCCTGATACTGTGCCACTTTGATCTTTGGTATGTACCTGATATGCTTAAGTATACCCTGAAGTACTTCAAGAGAGAAAATTATGGTATTAAACCCATTGAATGTTTAAAGTCTTAATTCATAGAATCCAATATTTAAAAAAAAAATCTGGACAAATACTTATGTTAAAGAAGATTTCAGAAGTGAACCTGTTTAGTTGCTAATTGCATAACAATTACAATTGCTTTTCCAATCAGTGCAAGTATATTTTATCTCCTGCTTCTCAGAGGAGCAGGGAAGAACCTTGCCTGAAGACAGCCTATAAGGCATGATGCCCACTAGATGGCAGAAGATACTTTGGACCAGAATATTCAGCAATTTATAAAAAAATTACTGGATTTAAATACTGGTGTTTGCCCACAACTGCAGAGATTGTATTTATTAAAAGTATATCTGGTCATATATTATCCAGATTCCTTTGGGTATATAGGCCCACTCTCTCTGTAAATAAACGTTAAAATTAAATTGCAAAGGTTTGACTACAAAATTCTCTTGTACTTATGTGTCATTGAAATCATAGATGGGTCATAGAAATTTCAACATGACATAAATACATAGAAGAATCTACTTATCCAAAAAGAAGCTGCAAAGGTGCAATGAAACTGAGGCAAATACCATCATTATAGTGCGTCCTTTACAATGTGCAGCATGTTTTGAGACTGTATATATATGTACTATATGTATTTTAAGTGCTTTATATTAGGTAGCATATTGAGTTGCTGTATGGCAAGCTTTTTATCCAGTAACAGTTTTCACTAACATTTTCGTGGATGTTCAATTTAATGTGGTTTTGGTACAACACTGCAACAAAGTAGTAATCCTTGTTTTGCCAGCTCTTCTTAGAGTATTTGCAGTTCCAGCAGCTGGAGTCTTCACTGAATAATGCAGCAAGTATGCACTGCACATATACACAGAAATCCCCCTCTCTCTAGCACACATGCATCTATGTAAATACATATCTATGCTTCGACTTACTTTTCCTTATGTATTTCTCTGACTATCAGGCAAATGCTGCAGTTGCTAATACCGTTGATTACTGTGAGTGTTTTCCATGTAAGTTTGGCTTGGATAACACTGGAAAACCCAACTACCTCTCAGGCTGAGGGTAACAGAATATATTGTGAAACATTCAGTGGAAAGCAAAAGGGTGTCAAAGACTTTAACTCCATCAAAACTTACCCTATTGTTTTATATTCACCTAAACAGATGAACTGCTGAGTATCAGTAGAAAGGTTCCAAAGTGAAAAACATTTGGACCTCAGCTGGTTTGCTTTAATTAGCTGATACTTAGTTAACTTGTCCTTGTGACTTAAAATATTTCCTAGATACTATGTAAATTGTATATTATTGAGACTAACAGAATCTCCCATGCTTTTAATATTGCAAGTTCTAACCCCCATTCTTCAGCCCCTTATGATTTTCTGAACTGTAACACTTCTTCAGGGTAGTATTTTATATCCTGGCGGTGCCTCAGGCTGAACTTTTTGGAAATTTTTGGCTGAGAAGGTTCAGCCGTTTCCAAGAAAGCCTAGGGAAAATGAGTTATTTATTCCATGGTTTTTTTTAAAAAAAGATTCTGGGATCTTTTTTTTTTTAATGACTCTTGCTGTCTGGTGCTCTCAAGTTAGGATTTGAGATTGTGCTGAGGAGGAATGGGTAAGAAAAGGCAATTTAGAGTCAGAATATGACCTTTGCTAATCATGGGAAAATCTGTTACAGGCCTTTGCAAAATCGCTCCTTGCATGTAGGCGGTATAATGTCCCTTGGTTTTCATGGCGAATGTCTCCAGAGAGCATATTTATGCATCACAGGTCTGCCAGAGAGGGCATGCAACATCCCTGCAGCATAATTGAGACCGCTGTCCTCCGTCACTGCTTCTGCGTGCGTCAGGTTGGTCCACGTAACTTTTCACAGGCAACTGAGCCTATGCCAGCCCACGGGACTGTGGCCAGAGACAGCAAAGGAACAGACTGTATAAATCCCTCCCCATTTCAGGTGTCAGCATCTATGTCAGCCACTGCATGCTGCTCCCGGTGTAGGCTTTCTTAGGCGCGATACATACTACCTCTTCTAAATTCTGCTGCCAGCGGGTGAGGTAACCTAGCTCAGATATATGTGTTTCTATCTGGATGAGTATGATGTCACAGCTCCAGTGAGAGAATTGGATATGGAGAAGGAAACTGGGGCTGGCTGAGCATAAAGAGGGTGCATAGTCTCAGCATAAATCGGTTTCAGGTACTTTGTTTTGCTTGACAAAGGAGACATCCTAACAGCACCCAAAGGCACCTCCACGCTTTTGGCATCAGGCACAGTCCCCAGAGTAGCTCCTGCAGTTTAGTGACAATCCTGTCCCCCAGTTCCTGAAAAAGGCAGCTTGTTTGCAGTATGCTTGTCCACCTTGAGTCAGACTTCATTGTTCCTTAAGAACTCCTAACCTACCACAAATGTTTAAGAAGGGAAGTCTCTTTCATTCTGTGAAGATAAAGGGTTAAAGATTCATTTGGATGAAAGGAAACAGTTACCAAAAAACAGGACAGTGATAGCTGCTGGAATTTAACTAATCTGTTTTCTCTCCAGCTTGTCCTGAGCCTTAGGAAGAATGTGTTCTTGCAAGAATTGTCTCATGCAGAATGAAACCTGAGAAAACTAACCTAACTCCAAAACTCCTAAATTCCTACCTTACATAAGGAAGAACAAAACACAAACGGTTTTTCAGAGGATACTCTTACCTCTCTTGTGTAGTTTGAGGAAGTCCATTGTATTAAACTACTGAAATGATGTGCTGATACAAGCAAATTATTTTGTAACTTACTAAAAGTTGCCCTTTATTTTGGATGCTCTCATTTCTTCATTGTTGTATTAGGCAGAAAATATAAACATTGTCAAACTCATTTCCCTTGTTTTAACTGCTGTCTCTTTTCTTTTGTAGAAGCAAATGCTGTCTGATGACTATATTTCTTAAATAAGCTCAACCTTGCCTTCTCAGATAGCATTTTTGGATCTGCTGTTTCACAAGTCATGTATCTCAAGAAACAATTGTTATACCAATATCTGAATAGCACTGTAGAAATCAACTTGTCCTCAACAGTTCATAGGAACCAATTAGGCTAAATAAACATGTTTTATTTCAAAATTGGAAGAAGATTCTTCTCTCTACACTGCTTTAGGGGACTGTTCCAGTGGGATTGGTCACACAGAATGGTACCATGGTCTAGAAATATCCTTTCTTGTATATGAGAAGATGTTTTAATATATAGAGATAAAAAATATTTTTGTTGAAATTATTGCCTAGATTATTTTTTTCTACTTTTCTATTGCTAAACATAAAACCGAGGGAAAATGTTAAATAAGGGGAAGTTCCTCCTGTGAAAGAGCTTCTTCTGATGACATTCGCAAATGATCTGAGATCTGACAGAGTTTTGGGCAAGTTAGGGTAGCTGCTTTGTGGTTGTGGTTCTAAGCAGGTTTTAATGCTCTCCCTGATACCATATAAATATTCCAAGAAGACTTGCACTTGAAACCAGTCAAAAAACCAACTGTGTCATTTGGGGGTATATTTGGGTCTATATTCCCTTTATTGTTGCTGTAAAAGATAAGACAGCACTCCTTTAAATATACGTTTCCTGTCTCCCATAAAAATCTTGGCTCTTAGTTTGCTTTCATGTTAGCAGAAGAGGTTAGTTCCAAATGACATTAAGAATCAAAGAAGCTCAGCAAATTAAGGTGCCTTGAAAAATCTGTCAAATAAATCCAACATAATGGATTGTTTGGTCTTGATAGCAAAACAAACCAAACAAAAACAACATCCCATGTCTGCTAAAATTTCAGTACTGTGCTGGAATGGAGGTCAGAGCTTCCTCGATATGAAAAGGAATCCTGTTACGGGGATAAGTAATCAACCACCTGGGAGAATATAAAACTAAAATGAGAGGTGTCCACGGAGACGCAGTGGTGCTGCCAAGTTAAAGATTTAAATCCAAATAAAATATTACAGTAGTCTCAGGTGATAGCATCCATAGAAGTTTGGACCTCATTAGGGGAATTGAAAAGCTTAGAGCTGTTTCCAGTAATAACACTCAATTTAGTTGGTTAAATTAAAGCCAAACTAATCTCCTTTCCATGAAGTGTTTGAGCAAGTTGTAGAAAACTCCCCCATCAGTTTTCTTGTAGGAGAGGGAAGTCTCATATAAATAGCGCTACAAGACTGAACTCTTCGCACCAACCTGGCAATTCCCATTTACACTTTGGTGTGGTCATATCTCTTCACCTATTAAACAAATCTAAGACCTTGTTGTTTCATCCTTCATCTGATCTTATAAAATAAAACTTCTGGAGAGTGTTTGGGTTCATGAGTGTCAGCTTTACTCTCATAAAGAAAGTGGCGAGTTCATGATTTCAACAGAAGCTGATGGAATTTGGTTTGAAGGAACTGGAGTAGTTTTCCTTTTCATGTGGCATCCTCAGTGTTTTTTCATGTAGTCCTCAGCCACTTATAAAGATTGTTAGGAAACATTTAACTAGACAGAGTTAAAATGAAGAAACTTTAAAGGAACTGTTGAAGTAAGGAACAAAACATGTTCCATACATTAGAAATCAGTATGAAACTGAAAACGAACCAAACTAAGCAAAAGCTATACTTTGTAACTGAAGGAATACTGAATACAGAAAATGACTCTGTACAGTGTATGTGTATATCCTTTAGCAAAGCCTTTTCTATAAACCATGCTCACAATATGTCAATCAAATTACAAATTCCAGTGTTTATTAGTGATTAAACTTAATCTGCATCCATCTCAGTCTTGGTCTAGCTGGCCTTAAACAGCACTATTTCCTCTCAGCCTTTGTAGTTTTCCATAACACTTCTGAAACAAGTGTCAGGAGTACAGCAAATTTGTTTTTCCACTTTTCCTTGGCATTTTTGAATATATATATAGCCAGACTGAAGAAATTGTCTATGATTAGATTTACCAAGAATTTTACTCTGACTAAAATTAGAGAGCTACAGCAAATATGAACTTGATATCATAATAAATTGCAAATTGTGGATACCATGAAGGCAAAATTACCTTGTTTATTATGCAAAGTTTTAGTAAATGCATAGAAACAAATCCTGAAAAATATGACAAGTCTGTTGGCCTTTTGTGTTACTTACTGTATTCTACAATTTATCCTGGATCCAATAAAGTACTTAAGAGGAATTGGCCTCAGTGAATTTCAGCATGTGTTTAAAGGTTAGCATACATTGGAGGGCTTTGCTGAACTGGACATCTTGCTTGTGTCTTGTGATTTATCATGCTGTTATTATGCTAAGTTTCTCATTCTTCTCACTTTTGCTTTCACAGCTTAAATTATGCTTTACTTTAAAAATTCTCTTTGCTCTTGATACATATTTTGAAATGTCACATTTCAAAGCAAAATGTGTCCCATGGAAGCTGTTTATAGCAGGGATGAGAAACAAAACATGAGAAGATCAGTCAGAACTGTTGAGTCAACAGGGCCAAAATTAAGAAACTGCTTTCTCATCTTCTGAAGTAAGGAGGCATTTTGCTATAAACTGTCTTGAGCCTTCAGTGCGCTGCCACCATCACGTCAAAAACTCTCTAGTGTGCTCCATTCAAAGCTCGTTGGATGAATTTGGAAATGTGCTAAATGTACTCAGGGATGAGGACAGGGTTCCACAAACATGCAGAAACCAAGAAATCGCACCATTAGGGATCCAGGCCCCCACAGGACTCTTCTTGAGCAAGTTATGGCTGCTTTTCGTAGGAGAAATAGCAGATTACATGCACAGAGCATGGGTGCTTCCCACAGATCTGTCCAAGCCTCTGCTACTTTGCGTTTGTCTGCAGGATCCACAGGTCGTGAAGTTTAGCTAGACTATGTTGTTAATGAGGGCAAAGCTGCTGACTTTAAGTTGCAAAACTTCAGCTTGACAAGTCAATCTTTCAGGCATGGACCTGTAGTCACTGAACAGATCACAGTGATTTCTGGAAAAACAGTTTCTGCCTCAGTCATAGTTGGGCAACTGAACTGTGGAATTGTGCTGTACCTGTCAAATTTAGCAGCCTGGGGTGTGGCAGGAGCAGAAAGGCTCATTCCCGTGCCATGGATGTTTCCTTGTTGACCTAACCAGGCAGAGCATGACCAAGACATTGCTAGTAATACCTGAAGTCTTGAGTAACCTACACATGTGTCTTAAATATATGATTAGAAATGCCTTAATAGCTTGAAAAGTTGAAGAGAATAAATAAATTAACAGCCTCATTTAAAAATTAAATACCCAAAAGCAATGCTAGAACGTTTAAAGGTCAAGCTGATATTTTGTGTGAGATATACTTTGCTTTTTGCAATAGTTGAGACCATTTATGCTCTTCAAGCTACCTTGTGTTAAAGTAATCTATGTTACATAACACAGCTTTTAAGACACAACAATTCTCACCTCATATTATGTTGTTGATTCAGTGGAGTGTTATTTAGTCAGCATTCTCTTCCTTTCCCTGCCGTTTTCCTTCTCCTTATTAAAGTCTCTTTTTGCCCTTTACTAAATCCACTGATACACAAGTCGAAGAACCATGAGGTAATTAAATACATTTCTTTTTCTAAAAAGCAGTTGATCCAAAATCCTCTTCAACACTCATTCCAGATAGTAAATATTACAGTTAAGCTGTACTTATTTAAAAACTACCCTACAAAGAGCCCAAGCTAGTGCTTCTTGTTGAGACAAAATCCAGTGGAAGCTGTGCCGTTGAAAGGAATGCACACTTGGACCCCAAATAGCAAAAAAATTATAATGTGATTTCATGTTATTCAGTGGTCCTGAAATTGCTAATCAAAGAAATTAGATTATAGGAATTAATCATGTGCTTACCGAATATAGCACATTTGTGAAGCTAATTTCTCATTTATGCTTTATTCCTATTGTATAGAGAGTCTAGAGAATTCTGGGTTTTTTTTTTAATAATCATGTATAGCTCTCTTAAACTGTGAGAGTCTCTTTGGAATATAAGACTGTTTATTTTATTGTGCTCTGTTTAGTTATTCTAAAAAAAAGTTACAGACACATAATTGTAGCCATCTGTTGTGTTTTAAGTCCAATCTAGCCCAAAAGTCAAAAAAGTCATGGCAACAACTTATAAAAACAATGGCAATAATATGAACTCACTATGGTTACTGGTGAACCTTTATTTCTCCCCTCAAATGAAGTAAGTTTCCTCAGAGAATTATTTTAATGTTTGATTTATTTCTTTATTAAATTTGCCCACAGTATGACCAGTTTCTCTATCAAGTTTGTCATATAGCTGTCTCCTTGATAGTAAATCCATGTTTCTCCAGAAAGGTGAGTTCTGTTATTTTACAAAACCAAACTCTAAGAGAAACCGCAGTGCTTGCCATATATTACTCTAGCATAAACTAGCAAGCAGGATTAAGATTGTTTAAGAAAATTTATTAGTGGGGCTGAATAATATTTATCATATAATATATTTAACCCATACTCTGACAGATTTAAAATTCATTATTTATAGATTTTAGATATTTGATTTGTTTGGTTTAATAATTTACTGAGATGTTTAGTAAATAGTTCCTTCAATTGATTTCATCAAAATGTCAGTGACTTTTATGAGAGATTATTAATTTTCAATATTATCCTGTCTTCTAGACATATCCAGTTCATAAATGTACCACAGTTATTTTAACAAAGAACAATGTGTTGATACTTGTACTGTGAGCAATAAATGGCACACGTGTGTTGAAAATGACCTCTAGATGTATTGGATAAAGTCAGATAGATAGATAGATGCTTTCTGCTACTACAGATTGTTGATGTGTATATTTAATTAGATCCCTTTTCTCTGTATTCATAGGAGAATCACATGATGGAAATCTATGCACAACTGTTTTTACGTTATCATTCACACACCCACCTACCTCCTGTTAAGAGAAAAGCTGAAGAGTGTTTGGGGAGCAGTGCTGTCCTTTTAGGAGAATTACAGAGCACAGAATTCCATTGGCTTTTAATTCCTTGAGAAAGGTAAGGGTACCTGAGGCATTAAATGTGTCCTGCCTAGACCCATTTCTCTCCTTTAACTACAAAGAGCCCAGCCCTACGACGATGATAATTTGGAGCCTCATGCAGTGCTTGCCATTAGGCAGGATGGATACAACCCCAGGCCACCCCCAGAGAGAGATGGTGGTCCACTGGCAAGAATCACATTTCCTCCAGGTGATCGAGCAGTGGGCATTGCCGTCTGTCCTACAAAGTTCCCTAATAGTCATGAACTGGGAACTGGGCTGTTTCTGTCAAACCAAATCTGGCACCGTAATGGTGAAGTTAAGATGAAAAGTAACAAAGATCAGTTTCCAGTTGTATTAGCCACCTCCATGGGAAATAAGAGTAGACGTAAGTAAGGGGCAATGTTTGTAGATTGTTCTATTTAGCTAGTAATAATCTGAATAAAATGGCAGGTATTTCACATTTCTGTAAATGGGAGGTGAAATAAGAAATGTAAATGATGGTGTCTGTGCGAACTTCATTCACAAGTATAAATGTCATGTAAAATGCAACTGGTATTTTTTCATTTCTCATTTATTCAATTAATTAAAATTGTGTGTGGATGTCTTTGCTTCTACTCATGGTTCTTTTGTTAAATATGTCTAGTGAGCATGGGAATGAACACACTTCTATTATTATCTGCCTCATACTACCATTAAAAGTAATGGTGGGGACTTGCTTTTATGGGTTACTGCTAGTTTTTTTTAAGGGTGTACAAAAAATATCATTTGTAACCTAAATATGACATATTTACAGAGTGATAGTAACCACAAAGCTTTGGGCCAAAATGTCAACTGTGATTTTTTTTTTTCCCCTGAGAAACTTGCACTGAACAGTTATTTATGCAGTCAGACTTTCCCTCTATTTTCTTGAGTTACAATGAAAAACTTTCTATACAATATCATCTTCTCATTTAGGTGTCCTTGGAGTCCCTCCCCCTTTTTGCTCTCCTACTTTTGCTTTTGTCAGTCTTCTGATCTCTCCCATTTGAACTAATTTTCCAAGCACGTATCATTATTTCTTGTTTGTGTGTGCATTTGTGCAACTGGAACTGTAGCCACTGCCTTTTGAGTCTTAATGCCTGGAGTCATCTGGTTCGATACATTCCTTTTATTACCTTTTATCGAACAGCACAGTAACTAAAAATCAACTTATTTTATATCATCCATACAAAGCACTCATTTCTTTACTACTTTATTGTACGAATCTTTTCAGGCTTCTTGTATTATTTCATTAGCAGCAGGTCAGTGTGTAAAAGTAGAGCATGCCCGTGGTTCAGAAGGCAAAAGGTGCCTGTGGCTGGGAAAAAGAAGCTGTGCCAGACTGGAGTCTGATCTGTAGCGCTGTGGGTAACCTCCCTCGGTCATCATCCACAGGCAGCTGGGGCTGTGTTATGCAACTGCAAGAGTTTCTGATTTTTCAGATACTGTGTCATCCACAGCAAGTAGGAGAAATAGTTTTAGAGGAAGGAAAGACCTTAGGACATTCTCAGTATGCAGCTCAGGAAGCTGAAATACTGATTGCACCAGTATAAATGCAAGTGGGATGGTTTGGGATGACTTAAAACCAAGGTTATTTTTTAAAAAATTAGCACTCCTCAAGAGCAGAAACTTAAGTTTCTAATCAGAGATCTCATCTGTTAAGCAGGTGGTTGTACAAACCATTTGAAAAGTATTAGCAGGATCAAAATATCACAGTTGCGTGTTGCAGTGTTTGGAGTGTCAGTTCGCTCTAAATCTCTCTCTCCCATTTCATCTCTTTCAGTCTCTGGTTAATATTAATCTGGGCTAATGGTGCAAACATTCTGGGTGTAATGCAACAAGGCATAAAAGCATGTTCATAATTTGAAGTATTTGAGTCATCCTTTTAACTGATAAGCATATGATTAAGTGCTCTGCTGGGATGGGGCCAGAGTACATTTCACTGCTAGCTAGAGTGAGTTTGCTCTTGTGCTGTAACACACACCTTTAAATTTGACTCCATCCCTATGCAGGATGGAGTCGGTACATTGTGGACTGGATTGTTATCGCATTAAACAGACAGACAATGTTCAAACCATCCTTCAGTGCCACGCAAAAAAAAAAAAAAAAAAAAAAAAAGAAAGATAGGAATCATGATCTGTGAGTGAATAAAGAAACAAGGCCAGTTTCCACAGCTCGCATGAAGGGAAAATCTCCCACTGACTTAATTAGGTGCACTGTCTGACTAAAGCCTGCATGACTTGGCCAACATTTCCTATCATTCCAGCATTATGACAGAAGTCACCAGAGCAATTCCAGCTGAGAAGTAGTCATGCTCCATACTTCATCCGGAGAAAAAATGGAGGATGGCTGCAGAATCTGCACACGGATTGACAATAGCTAATGATACCACATAATCCTGTTGCTCAGCTCCTGTTGAGCTCTCAGATTTAATGACCCTTCTATTTACACAATGACATGGGACATAAAAGTTTCCTGTCAGGTAAACAAAATTGAGCTTTTGCTCTTACCTCTTGTACATTTTGTATAGGAAATTCTGTTTTGACGAATCCTGTAAAAATATTATTTTATTTCCAATAGAAACCCTTAATCTTTTATTCTACTTATATTTTTTCTGCCATCAGTATCTGGAAGCAGAGATTCGTTTTCTATTTGCATACCATCCTTGTGAGACTGATACCTAATTCTGGTTTCTAGCAATCACTCTCCATAGTATTTTTGGTGATCTCTCTTTTCTTCTTGAATAGCCTAAATCTTGACAATAACTCAAGTTCACACTACCAGATGTTTCAAGTAGAAAATGTCTTGGTTTTCAAGGACTTCTGTGTCTGTAGCTGTCCTCCTCTTGACTGTAGAAGACAGAATTATCCTCTTCTATTTGCTTTTTCTGACATACCTTCTTTTTTTGTAAATTTTATTTCTGAAATACATCTTCCTTTTCACATTTTTTGCTGTTTTTAAAAGGCCTTATTAACTTCCTTTCTATAGCACAAAATAACAAAGTGCTGCAGTCAAATACACAGTCCTCAGAGATGGACTCTACTGGTTTCTGCTTTCACCTTTGTAGGCATCCTTTTCTGGGAATTAGAAAAAGGCCCCAAACTCCAAAAAACATGTGGAATTGATAAACATGATGTCAAGGCAATCAGTCTAGTCAGTTTGGGAAAAGAAGTCAGATGATGAGGCTGGTGTTTTCTTTCTTTTTCATTGTCATACACAGTCTGTTTGTTAGTTCCTGTTGTTTCCTGCATCATAAAATATTGCTTGAGCCATATTTGGAGGATCAGATAAAGAGGTGTTTTAGCAGATAGCCAAGTAGAGAAAAAAATATGGAACGGAACCCACAGTAGCACTTACTGCAATAATTCTTCATTTTCAGTCCTCAAATCTCCTGGCTTATCTGAATCCCCATGGTCTCACCCCACCTTGCTTCCTTTCTCTCACCTCCACTCCCTGCTTGGGTGGCACTGGGTGCCTCTCCCCCAGTACAACCCAACCAAGGGTGCTCCTTCCTTTGCATAGCATCAGCTAATTGGAACTTGCTTGAAATCTCACCTTAAAAGCTTCCCTTTTTCTCATGATTAAAAGCAGAGTGCAAGGCAGCATCCAGAAAATGATCCACCACCACATCAACTGGATGTTACTGTTCCTTGGGACCTCACTGGACCTTGGCTAGATGTGGGCAGCCTAGGCTCAGATTCCAGGCTTTCCAGTCATCCTGTAGATTATTGCTTGTTTACCAGGTTTTCTTCCTGAGCATTATCACTGAAGCATATTTTCCAGCCTTTTTTCCTCACACAGTTGAAATCAACGCCACCTAGTAAATAGCTGGTGAAGAGTGATATTGAAGATCTTTGAAACTTCAAATACAGATATTTGAGAAAGACTTGTGATATAATTTCTGTGCATTTTCTATCAATTTTCTTGCTGTGTATTTCTCCCTTAAATTTCTCTTCACTTTGCATTTGTTCACCAAGGACAACTACTGTTATTTCCATTTTCTTTCATCTGTTTGGCCATAATTATAACTCTTCAGTAATGTAATACTGACAGCTGTTTCAGGACCCAAAAGAAGATCACAAGACAATGCCATTACTTTATTGCTTTTTTTTTTTCTTTTTTTCAAACCATGTAGTGGCAGATTATCTCCTATGCTCATTTCCCTGTGCTTCACTTGGAAGATCCAAAGGCAGCAAAGACTTGCTGAAGGTTCTCTTGGCAGGAGGCAAACTTCTGTAGGAGGAAGCAGGGAGAGATCTGCTGGTGAGGATGACTCCTTTATCTCTTTTCTAAGCCTGGGAGTGTATTCGAGAAAAGAAGGGAAGTGACATAATTAACTTTGATAATCTCTCCAGTTGGTAGGTAGTCCTGGGGGAAAATGACTGAATAGTGTTTGTTAGAACAGCATCATTCTGAGGCCAAGCAGAGGGAAAGAAAGGGGCTGTGAACATTGCTTTCAGTTGAGTCTTTGCTGTAGCCAGTGCCAGTCAGGCACAGAAAGAGAATAATGATAATTTGAGAAACATATAGTCCCGGACTGCTTCAGTTTATATCTTGGTTTTCAGTTAAAAATGTTAAATGCTTCTATCGATCTTGTTTGTGTATGTGCCTGTGTGGTACTACTATTACAGCGTATTAAATTACTCATCTGTTGGTGTGACCTACTTAATTATGTGCATATTGAGGTTCTTCTGTGAATCTAATTACCACCACAGTTTTCCTGTCAAAATTAGATACCCAGTGCTTGTAGACTGTATACATAAAGAGTTCATGCTGGCAAACAGCTGATGTTTCTCGGGCTACTGGCATGCCGTGACTTTTGTTCCAGCAACATACAACAAAAGGAGCTTGTATGCAAGTAGTAAATACAGCTTGGTGTCCAGGAACTGAAATTCTCCATAGCGTCTCAGCAGAGATGCCACATGGCAGGAGCTGTGGTGATGCCTTTGTCAGGGCAGAGTAGAGAAGGTCTAAGTGTTTGGGTGTCACTGGATAACAGTCTGCAGGACCTGCCTAGGGCATTAGCAGAGCATAGCCAAAGAACATGCTTTCTTACAAAAGGCATGCATGGTACAGATTAAGGCAGATAACACAGATGCTGTAGTATTATACTTCTCAGAGACCCAAACTGTAAACCTTTTCTGGTCACAGATGAGAGGAGCAAAAATCTCCATTAAAAAATATAGAACAACTGAAGTCACCAAAAGACAGTTAATAATGACCTATAAAATGCATGCAATCTTCCAGTCAACAATTTAAAATGTATTTAAAATATTTAACAAAGAAAGACTACTAGCGGCAAGAGTCTCTTTTACAAGAGTGTCCTGGCAAGAGGGGCAGTGTAACAGTCAATTATTACAAACAAAATCCAGGTTTCTTAATTAAAATACAAAATACTGGCTCTGCTGTGTAGCCTGTAATAAGTTATGTCTTGAGAAGACTGTAATTATGCTGGCGCCTGCTAGTGCCGCCATAGTTAAGTCTGTCACCATTTCCATTATAAACCCCATTTTTAAGCAATTTATAATGTAGCCATAAAAAATAATTTTAGATTGAAACTTGGCAAAGAAATTCTTAGACTGAAAAGTTTTGTTTCTTTTTTTTTTTTAATACAAATAATCTGTTTGATTATCTTCATGTTTTTTAGGAGAGCACTAAACAAGCCAGAAGTTTTATGGTTTTGAAGCTTTCTGGCCTTCCTGTAGTATAAACATATTTGCTTTTTTCATCTACATCAAGAGGATCCGTCATTGTTTGGAAGCAGGGGATTTTAGTTCTTCGAAGGTCCATAAATACAGGAAAACAAGCTGCATGATTTTTTACAGAAATAGTGAAGACTGATTAACTTTGAATTACAATGAAGAAATGAGAACAGTTAGAAATTAGTTAACCTTGGGCCTCAAAATAAATCACTGCAAAATGTTTCTGCCATGAGACTGACCTTGGTTTTCCAGCCCCCTTCTCATGCCAGACGAAGATGTGGCCTGAGCTGAAGACAACAGTGTCTCAAAGGTGGGTAACAAAGATGTTTCCAAAGCTTTCCCAGACACCCATTGTGTCTGCTTCTTCTGGCAATGCTCACAGGAGCATTCGGAAAATGTCTGCCTGAAAGTCATAAAAAATTCTCACTGATTTGTCCCAGTGCACATTTTATCACCAAAGAGTGATAAAGAGGAGAAAATGAGCAAGAAAATATTGGGCATCTGCTCTGAGAAATCTCTGTGAGAAGGTAGGTACACCTGTGTGCTTGTCTGTGTGGAGGGAAGCTGTACCTATTGGCCACTACTGATAGAACAACTGAGTTAACAAAGAGGTTCCCTATGCATCATCCTAATCTAAGCTATGAATGAACAAAAGTGAGTCTATTTTTGTAATTCAGTGCTGAGTTTCTAGAGAGGCAGATACATTTCTTGATGAGTAGCGCTGAACAACAAATAGTAAAACCTACAAAAATATCACTGTGAATCCACTTCCCAAAGGAAAAGACTGTTCTGCAGTCCCAGTCTGCATCTATAGCTGCCCTATAATTTACATGGCTTAACTAGAATTCCTCCAGGAAATACCATTTGCTCCAAATTAAAGGTCTGAATGCTAAGGAAGGAGCACTGAAGGTAGTAAAGCTAAAGCAGCAGAAATGAAGGACTGCTCGTGTGCCTCTGTCATGTTTAGGTTACAGGGCAGTTTCAGATGCAAAGGTTGCAATGTAAATCATACTCCTCTTGCCTAAGCCTGGTTCATGAGGGACATGGATTACTCTATTTAGCATCATCTAGGTCATGCTTTCAGACCTCTGGCTGCATAAAGGAAAGTTTAGCAGCTAAAGTGATCTTTCAACTTCAACGTGGAGATTTTAGTGCAAAGTAGGTATATACCTTCTCCAGTTTTTCTCAAACACTGTAACAAAGCTCTGAGGGAAACAAACTGGTCTTCCAGGCAAGCAGCATAAACTGGCTTTTTGCTTTATTCCTTTGCTTTGCCAGCTTAACAAATTCTTGCTTGAACAGGCTGTTGTAGTAAATTTTGGCAATGATGGTTACTCATTGTTGATTAAACTAATTTCATCAGCTATGGCAAATTGTAATCATTTTGCAAGATAAAGGCATTATAAGCTAGAAGGGAGTATGGTCTAATGAGAGAAATTCAGGAAACCATTATTTTATTTTAAAGACTTTTCTTGACTTGTGTTGTGGCCATTGCCACCACACTGCTACTGCATGTTGGCTAATTGAACAAACCCAGCCATGGAGGGTTTAATGGTTTCTGTGAAGCGTTCATACTCTTGCCTCTCTCAGTGCAGCTTGATTGCTACCAAGCTTTAGGGGTTGTTATGATGATAATTTAGCATAAGCACATAGGATACAAATAATGTCCTTTCTGACTGAGCTAATCTGGAATTTTGAACACTATTTGCTAATATTACTGGACAATTCACAAAATCCCCGGTATCATACTGCTGATTCTTAGCTGACTCTGATGTTGTATTCTTTCCTGAAAATGCCGTCGTGGTGAAAACCTTACAGCCTTTTGTAGCTGGGTTGTTGCCAGTTCCTCAGCTGGGCCTGGCCTGCCTCCCTGATGGATCCCCACACCTGAAAACATCCATGTAGAAAGAGCAGCCAACACACACCAAGGATTTTACGGTGTGCATAGTCTAGCAATGGTCCCATGCACATCCTTTTCTTTCACAATCCTTCTCCCAGAGCAAGAGATGACTGGTCTCTCAAGTACTCTGTGATTCATGGTAGTGCTCACTTAACTGAAAGGACTGGAGCAGCAGCTCCTCTTTTACTGCTTGAGAGGCCAGCTGATCTCTTACAAAACGGGAAACTTCACTAAACAAAGGAAGTCATTTTAAAGGAAGAAAATAACATCTGTCTACAGATACGTGAGGAGGGAAAGAAGAAATGGTAAAATAGAGATGGTGGGGGAAAAAGGTTTAAAGTTTAAAAAGCTGAAAAGACAGTCCATGTGGGAACAGAGGCAGCACATCCAAGTGGCAGACTAAACGTAGAGATTGTTCCAGCTCCAGCAGGGGGATTGGACTAGATGGTCTTTTGAGGTCCCTTCCGATCTCTAACGTTCTGTGATTCTGTGATTCTGTCATGTAATGAGAGGAAGTATAGCAAAGACAGGGAGAGTGCCTATAAAACAAAGCATGGGAAAAGGTATAAAACCCCCCAAACCAATTTGCAGAGAGACTGCTGCATCACTCAGTTGCCAGTAGAGGTGCTAAAGCCACGGCTATAGAACTCAGTAGCTAAATGCTCAAGGGAAGAAATAGTTCCTACATTTATATAGGTAGAGTATTTCACGACATGAACAATAGTGCAATGCAGCTACCTAGAAGGCGATTCGTTTAGGAATTAATTTCTGTGAGTATCTGTAGTTGAAAACAAAAAGACAGCCAGCAAGAGGCAGAAGAGCTTCCCTGAAAAAGCGCTGGGGCCAGCCCGGGAACACTGCAAAGTGCTCATGTCCGTGCTGCAGCCGGAGAACGATGAGACCAGCAGGTACCAGGCTGCAGCTGGGGCAGAATAAAACCCTTCTACAAGCTGAGCCAAGAATAATCTTTTTAAAAAGTGCTATACTTTGCTACTTACAAATGTTGCTCTTGCCCAAATGTTTTGTTTTTGCCTGAGTGCAGTTTCTTAATTTCTTTTATTTCTTTTTTTTTTCTTTTTTTTTTTTTTTAAATCTAATTAGAGGTTCCTTGTAAACCAAAAGGGATTTCTGGGAGCTTTTTGGGTTTGTAAATTATGCAAATTACAGTGCTCTGATGTTGGATCATATTATTAATTGTATACTTTGTGGTTCGCGTGTTCTGAAGAGTGTGTGAAACAAGTTTTTCTTTTTTTTTCTTTTTTCCCAGTCCTTGAACACAGTAAGTTTTTTGTTTTTTTGTTTTTTTGTTTTTTTTTTTAAAGTCTTCAGGTAGATTGCAAAATGTTTTTTTTTCCATTTTCCTAATGTTAGACTATATTTTTAATACTACAGACTATTCTGTGATGATAGCTTTACAACATTGTGTGTGTACTATAAATAGGACAAACTTCACAGATTATTATACTTAAAGCTGGAGGTCTTTCTGTAAATTTTAAACAAAGTGTTCTATTAAATGCCATCTATAAAATGCTTGATGACTTACCTCCTAGGCTGATTTGTGATTTTTGCCTCTGCTTTTGAAATCCTGGATGAAAAACTAATTTGCTACAGGAAACTGGTTGGTAACTGAATAAATAACACTATAATCTAAGTATTGAACACTTCCACATAGCAAATATTATTTTGCAATGCATTCCTCTTCCTGCAGAATAAAATGGAAGTACTCTCCCTATGTAATGCCTAACAATCCCCAGCAATATGTGTAAAGTGTATAGATGTTGATTAACACCACAGTGGTTATCCTAAAATTCCCCCGTGGTTAAGGAGCACAGCTATCTTTGTGGTTCAGGACAGCTATCTTTCCATCCTGATATATGAAGTTAAATAAAGTGATTGAACAAATTTTCTGTTCTAAAAATGGTAGTGTTTCTGCATCTGAAATGATTCCTGACTATCAATTAGCAAACATTGTGAGATTATTCAGAATAAAAAGGGTTTCTATCAATATGCAACATTTACAAATATCATATTCAATTTATGTCTCAGCTGCCAATTTCTGCAGCTAATTCTACCAGTTTTCACGCTGTGTCCCTTACAAATGTAATTCCCTGTGCATTAGGAGACATATCTTTCATTGATGCAGAAAAATACGTTTGCATTTCTTTCTTACATTTGCAGGGTAAGAATGCAACTGTCATACAACATCCAACTCAATAAAATAATAAAAAAATAAACTGAATGAAGGATGTCATACATGTTTTGTTGATTGGACATTTGGAACATATGAACATATGCATACTTATGTCCAAAGGCTCTAATGCACACGTCATGCAGTCCATACCATTGTAAATACAACTTGGATACAGGTAGTATAACCACCTGGCAATGGTTTCTGTGTAAGGTTTCTGACCCAAGAAGAGTCCACACAACTTGCTTTCTTTTTGCTGGGGAGTCTGTAGTTTTAAACTCTAATGATTTTCCTGCTTTCATTAAACCTTTTCATAAAAGTCTTTCTCCATGTACCTTTTCCAGCAATAGCCTTGCAGAGAGATAACAAGGACACACTGACACATTTGTGATGCTGGATCATCTGTTTATGCATAATATTGATCTGAATGCCAAATTTAGCTGGTCATTAAGAGGGAAAGAACCAGAAGGATCATTCACTGTGCATGTGTAGCTTTCAGATTTAGATTGCAAATATCTTGGAGAGGGTCTGCATTTTGGTCTATTTTGTCAGACTGTTAGAGAGAACCATTTCTGTGGGAAATTAGTCTCAGTAGATATGATATTGAGAAGCCAGAGGGATTTTGCATTCAGTAGCCATTCACTGATTTTATATATTTTTAGTAGTGTGTGCTGCCCATAAAAACAATTGCACCCTCAATGATTGCAATGACCTGCTGGGTAGTTATAATTTTTTTCGCCATTGCAGTGTTATGATTCATTGGAATCTGAGATTGGCAAACTCTGGATTCCTGGGTTTCATTACTTCTCTTATGATATTTACTCTAACATTGTTTAGGTTAGTACAAATGTAACGAGCTCTGAATTCACTCATCATGTACATATATGTCTCATTGTTTAAGAAATTAATTCAACTGCTTCTTGTGTGGCACTGTCAGGGGTGCCTGCACGGTGCTCTGCTGCTCTCCTGCCTCTGAGACCCTGCTCTCCAGGTGCTCCATGGGTTACATCCTCCTCTTAAAGTCATCTATCCCTAATGGGAGTTCACTTCTGGAGTCATTTCAGTTTTCCTTTTTTTTTTTTTAAAGGACTGGATAAGGGCTGGTCAGGTGATTTCATATGTTGCTTCCAGGCTGAGCATCTGGAGAAGAAAGAAGGTCTATCCGTGTGTAGATTTTTTACTTCAAAATTTTGGTTTCAGACACAGGGTAAAACTGGAATCTCTGGGGCATTGTGTTCAAATCCATGGTTTTGATTTTGGGTCAAAACTTTACACTGACCTAAACTGTTATTTAGATTTGAGTGTATCTCAAAAAGGCACAAACGTGGCATTTCTTTTAAATTACAGTATTATGCAAACAGCTTGGAATAATTTTTTATTGTAAAACTTGAAACCTAGATCTGAGGTTTTTGAAACCGAACTCTAACCAAAACTACATCTAGATATCTATGCCAGTGTATTTTTATATATTATAAAATAAAATAACATGCTGAAATTGTATGTGGTATTTTTTCTGTAAGAAGGAAATTGATTCATATTGGAAATACAGAATGGGACCTATCGGCTACTACAGATCCCTTTCATTTCTTTAGCAAAAGTTTTCCTCTTTAGAGCTGGCTATATCTCCCAGGTATGACATGCATGTTAACAATGATCGTTTATGGGCAACAGATTTACTACAAAAGGACACTGTGTTTATATTAATAAAAGCTATTTTTATTTTCATGTTCTGATAAAGGATGTTTGGTGTCTCAGTGTAGGGTAGGTTAGCGTAAATAAACCCTTTGTATTTAGGTTACATGTTTGTCTGTGGCTCTATCTGAAAATAACAGGAGCTGTGTTGTCAAACATACGATTACTAGTTTATACGTTTTCTTCCTCAGTTTCTGTCTGGAAAAATGTTTACAACATAAAAGCATCCTCAAACTCAAGGGCATTTTTGGCTTTTTAAGTGGGAAAAGATTAACTAAATGTGGAACTCCAGACACTCTAGTGGGATAATATAGGAAGTTTCTACTGCTGGATGCACGGATGGGCTGAGGACTTAAATCCTCTGAGCAATCAATCCACTGGCTTTTATGAATGCTTAGGGAAAAAAGGGGGATCTATTGCTGGAAAAAGGAAATAAACCTTGTTGCAGGATACGTGATGGCCAAATTCAAAAAAGACATATGTATGCTAAAGTCTCATGTATCATTACAACTGTCTGAGAGGGACAAGTGAAAGCAAAACAAAACCAGGAAATAATACTTTTCTTATAACCCATGGATTTTGAGGGAAAACCTCAATGAGGAAAGAACCTCAATGACTTAGTTTTAGTGTTAATTCAGCAGGTCTAGTATGAGATAAATCCTTCCTTGGTAGAAACATTGTCTATTATATGTGCTGAAATATGAGAGAGAATCAGCTATATTTTAATGATAGCTGGACTAGACTGTAAATATAGACTAGGACTGACAATATATGTGAAAAGTTCGTTTGTGTTTAATATACTAGATAAATTGTTCCTGGCCTCTTAGGGTGTGACTATACTTACTGTCACACTCCCAAGTTTACTCAAGAACGGTCTGATTTGCTGAGTAGGTGCTAGTCATGTCAGGGAAAACCCGACGGGATGCATTTTGTATACCTGGTTTTTTCCCTCAGTGTCATGGATTAACCTTTTTTTGTCCTCTTTTTCTGCCCTTCATCAAAGGAAAGTCTCTTCCAGAGAGAAAGGCAAATTATAGGAATGGGGAAAATGACCACCAATGATCTGAGCAACATGAAATTTAACAGTGGGATTTTGTTTTAGTGAGAGGAAAACACCAGTTGCTGGCTGTCATAAAATTCTGTGCTGAACTTTAACTTCGTGGGCAGCAGCTTTAAAATCTATTTAATATTTCTTATTTCTTCAGTTAAGCTGTTTCTTTCTCTAGGTAATAATAGGTTGTGGGTTTAAATCTTAGCTTTTGATATTTACTGGGAAATGCAGTATAGCAATTTATGAGTCAAAATGTACTTTGAATAAATTATCATTGCAAATTACAGTTTATGCAAGCTGGGACTATAACCATAATTACACCATTGGCTATGCACAACTTGAAATCTCACTTGCTGAATAAATTTGTTTTCATTCAGATTGCATTCCCGACATTTTTAGAAAAGAGTGAATCAAGCCTCACTGACAAACTTTCCTACAGAGTTTATTAAAAAGGTCACCTTTGTTTGCTAAACTTACCTAAAATGTAAACATTTCTTGAATTAATGAGATGCTGTTTCAGTCTGTTATGAGAGTTTCCCATTCAAGTTTACTAAACTAGAAACTCATAAGGACACTCACAAGAGCCTCCACATTACACCATGCCTTTAGCTGTCTATAAATCCTAAAATTGTTAAAGTTAAAATTGATTCTGCAAGCTGTTAGGAAAAAAACAACCGATAGCTAAAACTAGGTACATTACTGTAAACTGGGGAGGGTCGTGGGGGGGGGGGGGGGGGTGGTTAAAGCTCTGTCTGGCAAGAGAAGGGTTAAGGACTTTTTTGCTATACCCGTTTCAAATTACAATGAGAAGCCTCTTCTTTCCCAGCAGGGTTGTGCTTACATTAGTCTTTAGATCTCTCTTGAAGAGAGCTGTTATATTTGTGCCTGCTAGAGTTGGAAATAACAGTTCAGAAGCTGCAAAGGGTTGAATGGATTTACAGAAGGGGTTTTTTTTGCAAGTAAATTCATGGCAACACATTAATTTGATTAGTACATGCTTTAGAATTACTTTACACTCAAGCGATTCAAAGTTAAAGTTATCACCAGGCTGCTGGACAAATATGTGTTACACCACCAAGGTACAGATCAAGACAAATCTGTGACTCAGGATTTTATCTTGGGAAGAGCGCAAGGTGTACGAAGAACTCAGAATAACGAGGGAAGATAACTCTGGGAACTACAATGTGTCAGAAGAACAGCACTTGCTAATACAGCTCCCCACCAAAGACCTGGTTATCTCAGGTTTATATAGGAATGCCTAGGTCAGCTGACAAAATACTGGTCTTCTGCTCCATAAATGCAGAAAAAACGATAACAACAGTGGAAAATTGGAAGTCTGAATTTCAGCTTTCTTAGAAATAACTGCAACCTGACACATTCCGTAATATCTAAACAGGGTGGGGGGAGAGAAATCACCAAAGATGTTACGTTTAGAGATGACATTGACATGAAGAATAGGTAAATTTTGTTTTTCAGCCACTGGGAAAGCAGACCTCATAGGAACTCAGAACAAGTAGGAGAAAAGATTATTTTTTTTTTTCCTTGTTCTTTTTCTTTTCAAAGATGAACCTAACTGCGCTCAAAGCTTTCGTGGGCTTGCTCTGGAATTGCTGGGTTCTGGTGGGTCACGCACAGGGAGGTTTAGGAGACAATCATGTCCATTCGAGTTTTATTTACAGGAGGCTGCGGAACCACGAGAGAAGGGAGATTCAGAGAGAGATTCTCTCTATCCTGGGTTTGCCTCACAGACCCAGACCATTTTCACCAGGAAAGCAGGCTTCTTCTGCACCCCTCTTCATGCTGGACCTGTATAACGCCATGACAAGTGAAGAGGAAACTGAGGAGCTGGACTATTCACTAAAGGGATCAATGGCAGGGGAGAGCAGAGGGATGCGGAAAGGATACCCTGCCTCTCCAAATGGATATTCGCGGAGAATACAATTATCTCGCATGACCCCCCTGACCACGCAGAATCCTCCCTTAGCCAGCCTGCACGACACCAACTTTCTGAACGATGCTGACATGGTCATGAGCTTTGTCAATTTAGGTACGTGGAAAAATTTTTTGTTTCTCCTCTCTTTGACAATCTGTTAGGTTGATCTTGTGAGGGGCAAACCCTTCGGCTGGACTGTAACCTGTTCTGAAACAGCAGGATTGGGCCCAGACTGCTGTGCCACTGGGAAAAGAAAAATCGTACTGATGGTAAAGTAGCTTCATTGTAGGTGGCCATGGAAAAAGATTTTTCTCACTGTTTATATAAGTCAGTTTCTATAACTCCCCTCTGCTGGCTTCTGTTTTCTTTCTTTCATTGATGTAATGAAAATTCTAGCCTTAGGCCAACTAACTCCTTTTTTTTCTTAAATCTGAAAAAATCAAACACTTATGCCTATTGCTCGGTTATTTCCCTCACTGTTTTGCTTAAAGCTCAGACATGAACAAACATCACTTGTTAATATTTTAAAGCCTTGAATGTTATGAAAAGAAAAAAGCCATTTCTGAAAAGCAAAAAAAAAGATTTCTTAGGTTATTTAGGTTTTCTGTTGGTTAGAGTTTTATTATCTTTTCAGCTGGATGGCTGGATTTTAAATAATCTGTTGCTGTTTCTTTGTTATTTCTATTTAATAACCACAGACTGTGTTTTATTATTCTGCCATGGTGCTTAGTCTGCAATGGTTCTTATTGTCTGTGTCATAAATAAATTAAATAACAAGTGGAGTATTAAACACCAGAAACATGCAAGAAAAGAATGCTTTTGAAAATGATATCAAATCAGACACAAAAACTGATAAAACTAAATTATACTGGCTTCTGACTATAATAAACATATTTACCAGTTATGTAGTGGTTAGAAAAGCAGTTACAGGTCTCTTTAACAGAAAGCAACTTAAATCTCATTAAGAAAGCTGCAAATAATTCAAGAAATGCATTTACTATTTTTATAAGTATTTTAAATGTTGCAAGACTAATAAAGTTAGCTAAATAAAAACCCTTCTTATTTGATCTGAATAGCAAGAGATTTAATTGAAACCTTAAAATTTCTCAGTAAGCTGGTACAAAATCTGATGAACCCTTGCTTTCCAGGATAATACTTTTTGCAGAAATGTTTTAAACAACGGCACATGTTCTGAAATACCTTCAGATTACCACACACATTCTGTACCTTTTATGTCTACCAGGTCTTGTCAGGATTAAAAATGTTTCGAAACACTAAAGTCCTTAACAACTCGAATTTCTAGGAAAATGACACCCTGGAGTTTAGTTGTTGTAATAATAAAATTACTTTTCATTAATTATTTGGCAGATAAGGAGGTATTCAATTCTGAGATCTTTTTCCTTAAGAGTAACATATGTCCACAGCTCTAAATACATTTGCTTGTTGCTCTTACTCCTGAAATAGCAGACTAGAAAAAGACTAAATCTCTGTTTTTTTTAAAATGTATTCCTCTTCCTTAAGAAAGAGTTACACATTATCTCTGTATTACTTTTAAGTTATCATTGTATGCCTTGATTCACCCAGAGTATCTGGAGTCAGCTGAATTTAAAATAACAGTGTCATAAAAGAAAATAGGAAATGTTCTGATGCATAAGCATTACTCAAGGCCCTGACCATGCAAAAATTTTCCTCATATGTGCTGAGAAATACCCTCAGTAAATATGTCAGAGGCCATTTCATCAGTGGCCCTGAGGACTATTTACATGGGACCCAGGCTTTGATTTCACGAAACGTCTTTGATTTCATGAGGACTTCTTGCAGTGCATGAGTAGGAGTCTTTGAAGGCTTAGTGTCAGATATGTCCTACCCTGATCCTGCTGTGCTTCCCCAGATGAAAACCCTCTCTGGAAGAATGCAAGTTTCCACTGAGTGTCTTACCTTGACTGGGAAGTTTCTAATATTTGTCTCATTTTGTTGGGAAGCCACTGTCACCTGAAGAAATTAATTCTGAGGAGATAAAGTGTATCTTACCTTTCTAAACTGTGGAAAATGGGAGTGAAACGCTTTATTTTTCTAGTGATTATGATTAATATAGATATCATTAACTTACTATAAAAAAACTGTGTAAATACCAGGTTTTGTTTGGCCTCTGTAAAATTAAATTGTGTCTCAGCTCTAAGTGAGTTTAAATCCTAATTCACTTTAAATGCCCTTCCATGCATGTTGGGTGTTGTGGTTTATCACACATTCCACCATGTAACCTGCATAAGAAATATTGATGACCAATATAGATTAGCTTCAACATTTTTATTAAACAATCCTATGTTTCAGTATAATTAATATAAAAATGAAATAAATCATGGAAACAGGTAACCATTTTATATGATTTATGCAGTATAAGATCATGACAGATGAGGGCAAGCTCTTTTAACGTACAATGGGGAAAACTATGCAGTGATAAGTGAATGCTAACACTGTACCTTAAAATCAATAAAAGCTGATGCAGCTCAGTAATAACTCAACTGGTTTTAGATTTGAAGCCTCAGTCAACTTGCATCAAATTAATCAGCTCTGGAAATAGTATTCACCATGTTCATACTTGCACACCATTAATTACAGAAGGTGTAATCATAAAGCTTTATTAATCATAATGATATTTTAAATTGAAACCTTTGTATGTAGTTATAGCCAGTTATAATAATTTAAGACGTACATATTAAAACAAGCAATATGTAGCTGAGATGTTGGATAGGAATTATTAAGTTTAAGATTGAAAAGTCTGAATAAGATTAAAAAGCGAAGTAAAAAATTAGCAAGGACAAATAATTTATACTAAAGAATAAAAGCTGAAAATTGTATGCTAATTTTGATAAAGAGCAACTTGTCAGAGTTACAAATATCTCACTTTTAAAAACAAGTTTAAAAAATAGTCATCAAGGGAGCTGCAATTATAATTCTGTCAAGCAACCAAGGAGAAAAACAAGACTGCATTTACTTCTCCTGAAGTTAAAATTATAAACACCTGCTCTTTATACTGGAATTTATACCAGAATTTCCGTCTCTTTCTTTCTTGAAGGATATGACAAGACAGAGACTATGTCTTGTCCTGTATTTTGTATAAGACTGTGTGCGTTGGCAGCTCTCCATAAATATTGATGACTGTAACAGAAGAGTTAACTTTGGTTGGTCCAGCAGTCAAAGAATAAATCCTCCACTAAATACACTGGGGTTTTCGAAGGTCTGATTATATCACCTACGAGTTCAGGACTTCGTTTTCCTCACTGGGCATTTTTTTATCCTGTTGTTATATTTGTTACATTGTTGCAAAGCCCTGACTGTTTAGAGTTCTGACATCCTCCTCTTTGGCCAGTCTCCCAAAATGACATATATAGGATACCCTGTTCCTTAGAGAACAAACAAGTAATACTCATGTAGTCCTACTCACTTTTCTGCTCACTCAAAATTTAGTCAGGGAAGGACTTTGTTAAGATAAATGTTAGTGTTCCCATTCTTCACCTCTCACCAAAAGAGGGGTACTGAATAAAAAAATATGTATATGACTGAGGTTTGGAGAAACAGCAGCACTTTTAGAAACTACTTTTAAACATTTCAAGGACTGAATTTTCCGTTAGCATCAAAGTGATCATTAAATCCGCTGTACTTAAGTGTTCCTTCTCATGCAATTCAAATGGTCTGTATTTTTATTTGTTTACAATACATCTGTAAATGTTTCTCTAAACAGACTGCTGCATTTGCTGAGCAACTCTGTGTTCTTTCTCCATATTTTCCTATGAGTTGATATGAACTTTCTATAAGATAGGGGATAAATATATACAAGTTTTGTGGTGTTCTCTTATGTTTTATTTCTTAGTGTGCAAAATCAATTTCAAAGACTCAAATTTGACTATCACTATAAAATTTGTGATCCTGACATACACATGCTAATTTAAAGAAGGATACAATGTTATGGAGATTTTTAAAGTCCCTGTACACCCCAGAAAGACAGCTTTTCTTCTTCACACACAATGTGATTCTGCAATCTTAGTTATAATAATTCTCGAACCACATGTGCTGTAATCGGTTCTTAAATCAGACACTGAAATCAAAAGAAATTTTGCCTGTTTGAGGCACAAAGGGCTGTTCATATTTCTCCAGCTTCTCTCCCCCAAGTTTGTACACTGTCTTGAAGATTGTGTTCTTCTTTAAAACCTGAATCACTAGGAAAATACATACATTCACCAGATTTACAGCCCATTGTCTCCATCAGAGAATGCTAACATGGCAGAGAACAACTTTTAAACAGCTACTTTGAGAAACCTGCAGTGCATCAATCCACACCAAATATCTGCAGAAATATATTTTTGTTACACATGAAAAAGAAAGGATTCCTAACTGCATTCAGACCCTGAGCATATATAGTAGCTAGTTTCTTAAATTAAACTAATCCAGTTTCTACAACCTTCCACTCACAGCTAACATATCATCAATGAGGGATATGGAGTGCTAAGCTATAAAATGCCAGGAGCTGCGGAAGGGGAGCTGGGTTTGAAGGATACACACAAAAAGGCCTCAGGATCATTAACTTTCTCCTCAAAGCTTAGGAATGAGCACACTTTCTTTCTTTTCCACTGGATTTCAGATGTTGCTGTCTTAATTTTAACCTTACGTGAGTTTCCTTGGCTGCGGTACAGTCTCAGTCTGTAAAATGCAGGCTTCTAATGAAAATATTGACACAGCCTTTAACTGAAGTGACGGAAATAGTGCTATTATCTTGCCTTGAACAGAGGGATGCTATTACAGAGATAAAACTTGTTAAGTAACAACTAGACCCCATATCTTTAATTGTGGAATTAGATCAATGCTGAGAAAAAAAGAGAAAACTTTTAAAAAAATTTTTTGAATGACAGCCCAAAGTCAATAAGGTGGCATTTTTCAATCTTTTACATAAAAATTGAAGCAAATTAGATCAAGTGAGTCTTATTTAATCTTCATTCAAAGGAAGCCTCACTTGGCATCTTGAAGCCCTACAATTTTTTTCCCTTAATAAATTTTTTTTTTCACCCAGACAGTGAGGTGAACCAATTTGTTGTGACCTAGGTACGCAAACAAGTATTAGAAATAACTGTTAACGACAAAATAATTGTCTACAATCAAATTAAATATTAAGGCATTTTTTTTGCAAAACAAGTTCATTTATTTCTAGAACAAGAGAAACCCACTGGATGACATTCCCTAAAAATCCTCACCCAGTCCTTACAATTCATTAGGCAGTCTTAACCAATTTTTGCGAGATGACAAAAACAACCTGACAGAGCAGGTTGTTAGGGATTGTTTTTGATTTTGAGCAAGAAATATTCTCCATATTCCTTTTTGGAATTATACTACATTTGTTGTTTTATATTGAAATATTTTTTATTTCCTTTGAAATCTCTCATGTTACATGAACCTTATGAACTATGTAGCTCTACCTCAAAACAGGTTTGTGTGTGATCCATAAATATCATCTAACAAAATAATGTTTTTATAACTGTCAATTAATTTTTTTGCCAAAGTTAACACTTTAAATTCAAGTAAATTATTCTATCTACCTGGCCAAAAAAATGTCAAGCTCCCCATTAACTGGGGTATAAAACTGTCTGACTTTCCTTGCCGACAGATTTGAAAGAAATTGAAGATAACTGAAGAGAAACTGATTTAGCAGATGGTTAGACGTGCATGGTGAAAAGCTATATATATGTATAGATATATATAAA
>NW_010142586.1:0-6667 GCF_000699245.1 Pterocles gutturalis | reverse complement strand
CACCTCATGGTCACTGCAACCAAGGCTACAAATGCACAATTGTATACATCCTTGGTGATTAACAAGCCTGAATATCTACCATTTATTTATAACTGTATATTAATGTACTGTGTACAGTATTATAGTTAGAAATGAGGAGAGAAAAGGTAATTGCTTAGTAAGTCCCTGTTTAGTAGGCACAGCCTCATCTTCTCTAGTTTTAAAGACGTCTTTCTCAAATTTTCCAAACTGAAAGCAAGCAGTAGATCTTAAGTACATCGCCCTGTGTATAATTATGTTTCTGTTGGAAGCTACTGCTGCAGCCTTGTACATGGTTGGAGCTAAGAGTTGATTTATAGGTGTACACTGTGGGGCGCTTGCCAAACACCAAAATGTGGCTGTGGTAAACTGAGGTCCAAGACTTGCTCCTGACTCTTCCTATGCCATTCCTCCTGGCCCAGACTACTGAAATATGTACTCCTGGCTTCCTTTCCTACAGCTGTTGCTGTCTTTAAAGATAGTTCATACTTCTTGGACCCTCAGTTGACACATCTGGATTGCTTCCTACAGCAGGAAGTCTAATGGTCACAGCAGCTAACTGACCCTGCCAGTGATTTTTTTTATGGTGATGATTCTGATTTGTGGTTCTTTCTGTCTGGTACAGGGCCATCTCCACCAGCTTTTTGACTTACCTTCTTGGTTCTCCTGAGCCTTTGTTTGCAGCTGTCTATAAATTATTCTTGTTTTGTAAATTCATAATTTAATTTGTAAATACCTCTTTTTGTACATTTCAGCATGTCCTGTGAAAATTTGACTGTTCTTAATTTCTTTTAAGCTTTGAAATATCATCTTTAACTGCATCTTTTGCTCCATATTGTCACATTCCCAGTAATGCAAGTAAATTAATCTTTATGTTTTGATGCATTTATTTATAGTTGAGTCTGTCTTCTCTAAGTCCTATTACTGGTGGAACAAGTGGAGCACAGGCTTGCATCTGTCATGCCTGCATTGCTAGTTTTCCTTAAAAATAAATCTATTAATGGAAGCTGATTTGCTTTTTGATTAGTAATGCTGCATTGAATTAGCTGTAGTCTTTTTGGGAAAAGTATCCTCAGTTTTTTCTCTCTGCCTTTTTTCCTCTACTTGCACTTTTGGAGGTAATATTGATTTGTGTGAGCATTGGACTTCAAAAAAACATCTTTGACAAAATAGAAAGACACTTGCCTCTGACACACTATTCTTCAATCCCACACAATTCAACACCAGCCTGAATGACAACAGGGTTGTCAACCGGACAAAAACTGTCTCTGTCTCTTAATCACTCTTGAAATCTTTTACTTCAGGCAACTCGGAAGGCTCCTATTGTCTACCTTGACCAGAGGGAGAAGGAACTTCCAGTTTGTTCTTACTCCATCTAATATTGCTGCTCTGATTCATTCTTCTCCCTGGGCACCTTTTCTCTTCCCAGGGCCAGAAAGTGATCAGAAGAAATAGGCAGACCTTCTTGTTGACCTTTGCATGTAGGGAACAGGAATATTCAGCCTTCTTCCAGGAGCCTTCAGGACTTCGCCTCTTACCCATCTCAATTCTGAACCTTCCTTCCTTCTAGGAAGCAGGGCACACCAGTCCTCTATGCATAATTGATGGATATTTTTGAAGCAAAACCTCAACCAAGTAAGCCCTACAGCCACCACAATCCTTAAAAATGTGTTTTATCACTGTAATACTGAGCCAGAGAAAATAGTTGACTGTCAAGGTCACATGTGGCAAAGTGTGGAGTGGAATTTGGGTATCAAGTTTCCTAGGACAGCCCAATAATCTCTGTAAAAAACATGCTTAAGTTTCAGCAAAAAAACCTGTAACTAGTTTCAGTCTTAAAACTTCTACAAAAATAGTTCAAAAGAAATGTAATTAATGGGAATTATTGAAACATAATGGGATACTGCAACATTTTTCTGTGCTAAATGCTCAAGAAGAGATTGGTCAACTTCATAGCACTCTAATTTAAAACAAAACAAAACAAAAATCCCAAATCAAGTATGATAAAAATACTGGATTTATTAAAGTAAGATTTTAATACTGGCCTCCTAAAAAAGATGAAGTGCACGTTGAATTTAAAATGTTGAAATACAGTGAATGTTATCTGATGTTATCAGAAATCTCTGGCACTTAATCACTTGGAGTATTCATGTGTTCCTCTCCATACTGCAGTACTGTGAACATTGTCCTTAGCTAATGGTTGCAGTTTTAAAAGTCAAATCTGTTTTTGTCGGATGAATAGTTTTGGCATTTAATGACTAATGTGAAAATTAATAATCTGAGTCAAAGCCATAGGGTAGTTGTCATCTGATGCCTTTTGTAAACATAAATATTTATCATTGTACTGATTACAGCTTTAGAATAATCCGAAGCACAAAGGGTTGGGAAGCATTCAGAACATGGAAGGATTAGGCAACTCCTGTATCCCATCCACATGAGGCTTACTGCATTTGAAGTGCAGCTGCTTGAACTTTGGCAGTAGCAGAGCGTTGCATACTGGCTCTTGCTAAGCATTAGCTCCATTCATTATTAGTAAGATGTAAAAACCATATACTTGTTAGTAAATCGTAGGATCTGAAAAGTATGTTAAAAATGCTTTGGTTTTTAGGTTACAGTTGTGTTATTGATGTAGGCCTCCCTGGTGTGCTTCTGTGATTGTGATATGATTCTTCCATAGTGTGATTGTATAAATGTCTGTGGTGTGGACAAGAGGTTTGTGGTCCCCTCTTGTGGGAGATGTGTGTTGAATCACATGGCCAGTCCTGCATCCATATGTGACAAATGTGTGATTACGTGACGTAAGGGAAGCTGTGGCGTGTGTGTAGCTGGAAGTGTCTGAACAATAGGTTGACTGCCAGACTGCTGTAGGCTTAGGTACACAGGCATTGGGCAATTAAACCATCATAGCATGTCCAGCTGTGGTGAGTTTCCTATCTTGTTTCACCTGTCATGTTGACTCACTGGAGTTTGGAGAAAGCACTCTTTTACTCTAAGATTAATAGATACCATGGTGGTCCTTTTCATTTTATTGGTCGTTACTGGAAGCAAATCAAACTGATGTCATGCTTTTGAAATCTCTCTCCTGAAGAAATCTTGCCTTTTGAAATCTCTTTACTCACTGAAATTAGTGATGCTTCTGATGTAGAGTTCAATTAAAGTATATTTCAGATATACTTTAGATATACAGATATACTAAGTCAGAAGCGGTGCTGTTTAATGTGGTTGAGAAGTTGCTGTTTTTCGTTCCTCATTCAGCGAACGAGTAGGTGTACAGCAGACAGAATAATGTTATGCCAAATTAAGGTCGTCTTTTACACATGGCATTGAGGATTGATTATTTAAATTAGACTTTTTAGTTATCAGACATTAAATATGGCATCAGCATTTCACTCTATGTCAGTCTTGACACTTGAAATAATGATTTGATAATATGCACAACTGTGAACAGCAAACGCAGAATCTTTATCAGTGTGTTAAAATTTATGCTAGCAGAATGTCACTTTTATATTTGCTGCGGTGAGAAATATGTCCAAACTCCAAACTGAAGGGAGTGTGTGCGTATGTAATTTATTGTCTGTATGATCTGCATGGTTCACATACAGCAAAAAACACGAAGATATTGTAGGGATGAAGAAAACACGCTTTCCAGTGTCTTTAAAACTGGTGAGGCACCAATTGCCACCCCGACCTAGTTCAGCATGGGAATGAATTGATGAAAGGTAGAAGAGGAGGTTTAATTTAATTGAATTTATTTTTACTTTTGCCATTCAGAAGAAAAAATCTGTGTCTTCCACTTACTGAACATTAGCAGAGGACTATAACTGATCATAAGGGAGTGTCTTTATAGTCAGTTAATTAAGCACACCTTCCTCATTGCAAATGACTGTAGTAGTACCCAGAGGGGACAAAAAATGATTAAAAGAGCATCAAAGAGAATAGAAGTTGGCAAATTAACACTTTCCAGTCTCTTTGCTTTGCAGTTTTGCTGCAAATAAGTGGAAAAATCTGTAGGTTTAGTATCTTTCTTTAAAGTAATGATACGATGCCCATTCCCAGTGACTGTATTGTCTGCATTTCTGTGTGACATTGTCTTTGGTAAGACTCTTGTGTAAAGAATGTAGGAGTGAGTTAGACGCCTTTATAAATGTGTTTTGGAGAGAATTATTTTAAAATTCTTTTGGACAGAACTCGATTCCAGGGAAGTCAGATAGCCAAACCTTTTATTGAGATAAAGCTTATTATGATCATGAAAATCATGCTGATTCAAATGGATAACAATTTTTTATTCAGATAGAATCCTTTATTCCTAGGGATGCAAATTCATCTCAAGTCAACACTTTGTTCCTGGAATTTCTTCTTCTGACAGTTAAAGCAAGAGAGTCTACAAAGCTTTGACCTAAAAAGTTCAGTATTTCCCCAGGACATTGTTAGAAATGAAAAGTTGGATTTTATCTTGTGGGTATTATCCTGGTTGGAAGGAGGGAAAAGAATAGCAAACCAACAGTTATAAAAAAGGTTGTGCTTGATGAGCTTTTGACATGCTAGCAGAAGTCACATGGAGACATTTGTCATTGCTTCTGTTATGATACATATTACTGGGTAGTGTCTTACTGTTAATGGTTTAAACAAGTAGGTCTAAAACTCCCAAATGATCTGGTAAACCCAAACGTAACTGAGCATTGTGTTTGGTTGTGTTTGTTTCCAAGGCTGTGAGATAGTACCTTGGGGATTTATTACCTCCTTTTGCCTTTGTAAATAGTATTTCACAGAAGCCTGAAATACCCTCTGGATGACAGGGAGAAGTACACTCGTTGCAAGCATGAGGTGAGGTGTCCTGGGTTGGGTTTCTTTTACTGATATTTTTAGATTTGATGGCCTATTAAGACTGACTATGATATTGATTGATGCTGAATACACACAAGGGAATTCAGATGATGACGTGATACCCAGCTAGTGTGCTTTGTTACACACAGGAAGCAGGAGCATTTGTGTTATCAGTGATGAGGAATAATAAAGCTTGTGCAGTATTGTGTATTACTTTTCAAAAGTAATTATGCTAATACAGCAACACGAGCTTGCTAAAAGACTGGCACACTAATGCAATCTTGCTTTCAGCTTTCTTCTGAACACACATGAACTGCCCATCCCAGTTAGCTCAGTTCCGTTTGCAGTCTCTTGCTGCAGAGAGAGCAGAGCCAAGAGTTTTGTGCATCTTCTGCAGACTAAAAGGTTCCATATAGCTTTCTACTTCTGTACGTAGGGCTGGGTCCTTTATTCCCACAATACAATGTGTGGTAAGGGAGCGCAAATGCAGGAAATCATTCAGAGATCCCCCTGTGCCAGGGAAAGACAGTTCCTGACTTAGACAAAGCCCCCCAACAGGCCTCGTTAGTCTGCTCTCTTGGGCAGTATCCTTCTTGTCATTGGGGTCCTTGATGCCTCAGCAGACCCTGTGTGGAAATGGTACATCTTCTGGAGAATCTCTTTACACATGTTGTGAATTTCTTTCTGGTTTTCACTTATTTGCGTATCCTTTGCCAGAAACTCTCTACCATATATGGGAATGGAGAGCAACTCCGTGGAGTCACCTGAGCACTGCTACACAGATTGCCTGGGCATGTGAATCCTCCATTAATCATTAGACTCATCAGAGCTTTCTGAACCTAACTCAGAAAGTGTTAGCCCTCATCAGTCCCACCTGTTAGATGTGTTTTGGATGGCCTGTGTCAGTGTTTAACTTAGAACCTCATTTGGATGTGAAGAGCTCAAGATCCTGTGTGACATTCAGAGTGTTACAAGATAGTAAATCATTCTGCTGCACCTGAGCCTTCTTGCAGCTGTTAGATGTGTACATGTAATGGTCTAGGTTGCACACTCACCCAGGCTCATGAGAAACACTATGAAAGCTGGGCTATTCTTCTGGGCAGCTGGCATGTCTCCCAGAAGATTTAACTGGTTTAAACAGGCACTTGGTCAAATGTTGCATGTAGCTCAAGTGTCTATCCAGGCAATATATTTGAAAGACAATGTAGATGCTAGCCTTTTTGTGGAGTCGAGGGCTTTCTCTTGTAAGGTTTAAGAACTACTAATATTCTTTTAATATCACAGTCCATAAACCCCAAATTAGCTTTGACCTGCATGCATTTTTCTCACTGACAATGAAAATTCTTCATTGAAATATGTTGGTCATTGAAGTGAGAGCTGCATAACTGTTAGGACAAAAAAGATATTTTTTTCACAGCTATAATAAATAAGCAAGGCCTGAAGCACAAGTATTAAATTTTTTTTTGATCTGAATGTAAAGTGTTGAGCCTCCTAATGTTAAACCTTGCTGAAAACCTGACTTCTAGAGGCAAATCCCATTCCTGTTTTCTGTATTTTCCAACTCTCATTGTAATGACCCTTGTCATTCTGCGAGTCTTTCATTTTATCACCTGTGGTGGGTTAACCTTGGCTGGATGCCAGGTGCCCACCAGGCCCCTCTATCACTCCCCCTTCAGCAAAATAAAGGGGGAGAATAAGATGAAAAATCCGTGGGTCAAGATAAAAGCAGTTTAATTAAAGCAAAGGCCAAGGCCATGCACAGAAACAAAAGGCAAACAAAGATGCTATTCTCTGCCTCCCCTCAGTAAGCAATGTCCAGCCACTT
>NW_010142585.1:29614-37255 GCF_000699245.1 Pterocles gutturalis | reverse complement strand
TATATATATATATATCTCTTGACATAAATATATACATATATATATCTCAACATAAATATATATATATCTCTCCAATTCAATTAACTTAGTTATCTCACACAAAGGTAACAGAAGTGAAAAACAACAGATCAAATCTAAAGAAAAAGTCCAGTCTTTTCTGTCACTCAATGCTGCACACACATTACCATTCTGCTGGCACTGCTGCTGAAATAAATTATATAATCATATAAAAGAATGTATTAAGATGATTGTGTTATCAGTAACAGACTACCACACATATGAATAATAATATATTGCAAATAGTTAAAAATACATGTGACTGCATGTTTCTAGAATTTAGTCTGATACTTGCTGCTTGTCTCATTTACTAATAAGGACAGAAGCCCTTTAGAAAAACAAATAACATATCACTATAGTCTAATAAATTTCTTTACCTTTCTCCTTATACAGTTTTATCAGGATATTTCTTAAACCAGCAGTATTGTTCACCCATTCTATTATGCCACATTCATCATTTAATGGAATAACCGCATAGGTTCGAATATGGAGCTCTCGCCTACGTGACTCCGCATCTTTTCTTAAGCACTATTCACAAAAGAAAAATGTGATTAACAGATAACATATATAGGATCAAAATATATCAATAACATTAACTATTCTATCTGTATCTATCTTCCAATCACACGATCTAGGATTTAAAATTCTGAGCTTCACTGTCTGCAGTAGGTCAATTGCAAGCAAAATGGTGATTTGTTCTCCAAAGTAAACTAACTTTGCAATAAAACAGTCAAACTGCATAACTTGTACATGGCTTAAATCCCTCAAAAGCAGTATTGGAAGTAAGTGTTTTAGTGTTTCAGAGATGCTATCATCACGTGCTTTAACCTCATGGAAAACATAGTATCTTAACCTTAAGCGTACTGCCGAGAAGCAAAATATAGCTAAAATAAGAAGTATGGCAACACTTTTAGTGATGAATTTACCTATTTCTCATTAAAAATATTAGAAAATACTATGAAATATGAAGCATGACAGCAGGAAGTCTGCAGTTATTTACTCTAAATAGCCTTTCCTATATATTTCTGCTGGAATAAGCAATTGTTTTGGCAAAATATTGTATTTTTTAATTGTTTTCACAAGTCTGTAAGAAGTTACACATTATCAATTGCTACTGATTTCTGATGAAATAACATTTTGCAACAGCTTACTTTTCTTCCAGTAAGCTTCATCTCAAGGTAAGCTGGGGTTTTTTGTTAGATAGTACAGCATTTTGTTCTGGTCAATAAGTATAATGCACCTGATTGTCTAACTCATCAAACCTTATTAATAAGGGAGTTGAATTCCATGAGCCGACAGTCTTTTCTCAGATCATCTTTTGGCTTACACATCATAATGTAAGATTTCCCATCTGAACCTTTTAAGGTGATCTTTTTTGGTTTTTGAAGTGAGGCAAGAATTTCCACCTAAAGAAAAAATTAAATTCTTTATTAACACCTATATCAGATCATACATAAAGCTTCTAACTGTAATAAACTAGTGCAACGAATCACGTTAGCACTTCCTTGCTCCTACAGCATGCTAACCTCAGGACAAAACTTTACCCAAGCACCAAGAGGCCCTATCTGTCACCAGTTGTTACAACAGAAGCCACTCAGTTTCCACTAAAGTAATTATGAAGTTTCCTACCCACTCTTCAGTTTCTAGGGAACTAGAAGGTATTTGCAGCTGCATTTGTTACAACAGGAAGTTTAAAATGAGGTACCAACTTAGAGGCTTACCGTATCATCAAAGCCTGCAATGTAGGCCCAGCGTCCAGGAAAAGCGTCATGGTTAGCATGTGTACCAGGAATTGAAGGAAGAGTTGGTATCATTACAGATTGTAAGGGAATGAGAACTTCACTAAATGTGTGCTCCTCTACTAATTTCTTAAGTGCTTTGAAATGAATGTTCATGCTTAATGTTGAGCTGTTTCCATCAACCTTGGGGGGAAAAAAAAAAACACAACAGTTGTTCAAAAGTTAACAATAAACACTTAAAATATTACTGCTATTTCACATTAACTAATGAATAGAAGAATAAATGCTTATGGTAAAAAGAAAAATGGCAAATTACATTTCAAATTAAATGTGAGTGGTCAAAAGTAAATATATCTGGCCTTTATGGCACATGCATTTTTCACTTTGAATGTAAATACAGAATAATGAAATAATTTTTTTTTTTACCTTTATTATCAAGTTCATTTGTTCATGAAACACAACTAGCCTATTCTTATAGTAAAACTTTGTGAAAGTTACTGGGGAAGAATCATACACGAAAGAACAAAACAATGTAAAGCCCATGCACTGTGAAATGTACAATTATGTACTGAAATATTCTGCAATGTGCTCCATTTAGAGCTATTTTGTACTTTTTTGAATATGTTTATGAAGCAAAAAAAAAACTTTTACAAGTAAGTGTAGTTTCTGTTAAATCACAGTTATGTAATGAATTGGCCAATGAAAGCTATCAGAAGCTTTTGCATAGTATTTTTGAATAATCCTGTTACATGCATTCATTTGTTTATTTTTCTAAGTACCGGTTTGTTGCATAGTTCTAACAGCTTATCTGTAAGGCGTGTTGCATCTCCAATAAATTTTCCTAAAGATTCCTTCATGTGAATAGCTTTGTTTAGAATTTCCTTACATCTATTGACACGCATAGGGTAAGAAGACTGAAAAAAAGAGGAAAAAAACAGTCAAATCAATTAAAGGATCCTAAACACTGTCGCCACGCCCCCCTCCCCCCCATCAATATATTTTCTCTACTTACTGCTTGTCATATTTAACATCTGGAGGAGGATGTTCTCCAACTGAAATTTGGTACCTGAACAAGTACTAAAGTGGTTGGTGGGTGTGTGTGGGGGTTATTACTTTCTCTTGACTTTTGGGAGTCTCATAACACAAAGGCCAATATTCAAGAATATGCCAGTGTAACCTGAATGTTCTTTCACCAGCCTTAAAGAAACAGTATGCACCATGTTTTCCAATTTGCTTTGGAATTACTTTACTACCAGGTAAGTATTAGGACTCATGGTATATCTATTTCATTTTAATCAAGGAAAAGAGTTGATTATTTGATTATAAAACTGGAATTACTGTTACAATTACTAAACCAAACAAAATCTGTTGCCCATAACTACCCAATTCGTCAGCTATTAGTTATTCAAATTTCCTTTCCTAATATATCATGCAAGTCAGGATGCACGTTAGCATTCTAATTTGGAACATTTAAACTGTAATATCTGAACTCTAGACTGCAATAAAATAATTTGAAATTATTGATACCCTGTTCCACAACACTATATCACAGCAACTCAATCTCTCAACTCCTTCTTATCGTCTTAAAGTAAAATAGATTAAATTCACATTTCTCTCTGATGAAAAAAGTTTTACAAACTTAATGAAGGCGTAGCTATACTTATCAAGGTACCTTGGACACTGCAGTCATCATCCACATTGCTTGCTGTGGATAGGCTAAAAACACTTTAGCAACAATCACCATCAGAACTGCAAAGACTTCATCATGAGAATGGCAGATTCGGGAGATTAACTGAGAAAAAGCTGTCAGAAACTGGTAAGGTGCCAGGTGATTCGTGTGCTCTGTAATCACCTTATTTATTTTCGCTAAATCATTTTTCATTTGAACACGTTCTGAACGACTAGCTGAAAAACACAAGAGGACAAGATTATGTTCCTTTTTTTCCAGAAATGTGAAATAATTTAAATCAAGCCTACAGAAGCATACTCGAAGAGTTGCAGTCAATGGCTCAATGTCCAAGTGGAGACTGCAGGGGTCAGTATTGGGACCAGTGGTGTTTAACATCTTTGTTGGAGACATGGACAGTGGGATTGAGTGCACCCTTCAGAAAGTTTGCCAACAACACCAGGCTGTGTGGTGCAGCCAATATGCTAGAGGGAAGGGATTCCATCCAGAGGGACCTGGACAGGCTTGGGAGAAGCGCCTTTGCAAACCTCACAAAGTTCAACAAGGCCAAGTAAAAGCACAAATACAGGCTGGGAGGAGAATGGTTTGAGAGCAGCCCTGAGAAGGACTTGGGGCTGTTGGCTGATAAGAAGCTCAACACGACCCAGCAATGTATGCTCACAGCCCAGAAAGCCAGTCGTGTCCTGGGCTGCATCAAAAGGAGTGTGACCAGCAGGTCAAGTGAGGTGATTCTCCCGCTCTGCTCTGCTCTTGTGAGACCCCACCTGGAGTACTCCCTCCAGCTCTGGAGACCCCAAAACAAGGAGGACATGGACCTGTTGGAGTGGGTCCACAGGAGGGCCACAAAGATGATCAGAGGGCTGGAGCACCTCCCATACAAGGTCAGGCTGAGAGAGTCGGGGTTGTTCAGCCTGGAGAAGAGAAGGCTCTGGGGAGACCTTAGAGCAGTCTGCCAGTACTGAAAGGGGGATACAGGAGAGATGGGGAGGGACTCTTTATCATTATTAAAATAATTAATACTCTCCTGCATATTAACATCCTGTAATTTAAAAGAGTAATAGTACTTTTTTGTTTCCATATAATCTCAGGCAATAAGTCTAAACAAAGAACTTCACTACTCTTTCAATTATATATTCAAAAGTATGACACAGGAAGTATGTACTGGGAAAAAATGTTCTACCTTTATCACATTCATATGCTTTTGCTCCGAAGTCCAGCCATAAAGACAGCATTCTTGGCATTGACTGATAGATGAATTGGTTTCCATACTGTAGAGACCTGTGATTACACGTTTAAATCACAGCATGTTAATGGTATCTATTAGAAACATTACTAACTTGACATCCTTAATTGTTTCACATTCCATTCTGGAATTTAGAAATTTATGTTTCACATTTTAATGCATCTGCAACAACTAAAAGCTTACTAATATACAAAGGTATTGTTTTTATGAATCCAAACTGCAGATAAATAATTAACTGCCTTACACGAGACAGACAACAGTTGCTTAGTCAGAAGGCAGAAGTAAAATTAATTAGGTATGAAAACAAAAGGAGGCATGCAATATTTTGTTTTACAATACTGCATAGAAATTTGAGTCAGTATGAATTGTTGAAAGACAATATATTCCTGTTTTTTTCAGTACCACGGCCATCCTTTTATAGAAACAAAGCAAATTCCCCCTAGAGTCTAACCTCCCAAAATGATGAACTATGTATCTAATCAGATCTCCTTGTTTTTCCATCTTGTTGTCAGTTACCATCGGCATTAATTTATCGTAATATTTAGCAAGATAAAAATGTCCATCTTCCCATTCTGGTAAGAAAACCGTAACATCCTGCAACAAAATTCAAAAGAGATAATTACTTTTGAAAGGATGCTAAAATTAAAAAAAAGAAAAAGATTATCAAGAAACAAACATCTTGTATTAGTTACCTTTGTGCACAGTATGTGAAACAAGTATTAACTGTAACTTCTTAACTACAAGACTGTACATACTATATAAACCAGAAGTCTTCTTAAAATACCTTTTGGATTTGGAGACAGCAAGATAATTTAAGACAGGGAGATATCAGATTCCTCAACTAGGAAAGAATATAGTTTCATTAAAAATACTATAATCAAGTTCCTAATCCTGATAAACTCACCACTGGGTTTCTTTTAGTTTTTTGACAAGTGAAACAGCAGGATGTTTTTCACATTTTCGTTTTCCTTCTAAAAGCATAATGTTTAAAAGAAAAACAGAAAACGGTGTGATGTATATTAGAAAAGAAATAACTTAGCAAGTGGCACATCCATTTTCTAATAACACTGTCTTGTTTTCAGTGCCAATATTTAGACAGTAGAGAATTCTAAGCATTAGTATTTTATTATAATCCATCAACATTTCATTAGTTTCCATTATTTCAACCTTCATTTGATTTGATACATCCATTAGATTTTTCTCTAAATGACTGTTACAGAAGTATTTTAATTAGTAAGACAGCAGTAAGTACTAACAGTATTGAATTTTAAGGAAGCATAAAGATCTGCATCTACTACTGGTTTAGTAGGCAATATTAATCAATGCCAAAACACTATTTCACTGGCATAGCAACATGAAGCTGTGTAGTGCTGTGTTGTTGAAGAAAAACACACCAGTTGCCTCTTTTCCTAGTTCTTCAGAGACTGGAAGCATATTTAAAGCACAGTTATGAGTCACTACCAGAGAAAGAAGTAACACTGAAGAGTAGCACAATATGCCATGAAGTTATCTCACTGTCTATTTAGAGTAACCCATATTTTAGTGAGGAATTCTAATTTGTGCATGCATAAGAAAAAGGTCATGCTCTGGTAGTTTGGTTTTTACTTTAAAAGAGTTATATTGGGTATTCTTAGCTGCCACTGCTGGGAACTGTAAGCTTTAATATAACACATCAATACAAGTAAGCCAATTCAGATAGGTAAATCTTTACAAGAACTACTTCCCTCCTACACATTGATACGCCATTTAATCCCATTGATGTCATCCTTAGTTGACCTCATCAGGAGCATAATGACATCTTACTTGAGGGATTTAATATTATTATTATCCAAAGCTACTGCCTTATTAACACTAGTATATTAAATTACCTTATACTTTTTCATAACTGCATTGCTTTCAAAGTTAGCAGTTTCTTCCATGAATCTGCCCACTAGCAGCATTGCCCGACCACGGATGAGCTGGTTTTTGGTACTGCACGGTGCTTTATTTTCAGGGAAACATAATTCAACCCCCTTCTGGAGAACAATAAGCGCTTGATGAACCTAAAGAGGAAAACCTTTTATATACTTTAAATAAGAGAGACGTAAAACTTCCATCTCACAGTTGTTATTAAGGCAAAGCTATGTCCCTGAGTGTGTCCTAGACCATTCTGGCTGTGGTAACTGAATATTACTGGCTTCAAATGCTTCTTATATTCTCTTGTTATTTCAGCATTGTTGTCCCTTTAGGTTTACCACAATAATGGCTCCCATGTTTGCTGCCTACCTCTATTAGTTAAACGGATACAAATTAAGGAAAGATCTACAGTTAAGATAATTTAAATTTGTCTGAGCTGCTTTCACAGAGGGAGGTAATCCACCAGTTTTATATATAGCTGCCAGAAAAGTCAGTGGATACAGAAAAGGGCTAATGAGCAGTTAGAGGTAAAAGCTTCCCGTGACTCAACCGCAATCAGATAGTCTCAGTTGACATATTTTGTTTTATGTATTCTGCGTGCCTTCTTTTTTTGAAGAAAACTAAAGATTATTTTCTTGTGTGTAAGAAAGGAAGTTCCACTTTTATTTTCTTTACCTTGGACCAGAGCCACTTTGATCTTTCTATATAAAGTTCTGAGAGTGTAGATTCCCCAGCATTCAGAAGAGCATTATATGCAGTCTGGTGATGACCAGCTTTTCTCGCAACTCTAGCACTCTGGAGCCAACACTGACCAACAAGCTCACTGTAATCCTGGCTGCAGAGATATTTTTGGAGAAAATTAAAAACTTCAATCATGGATTCTACTTTACAATCTGAAGTAAGTATCACAATGGGTTGAAGCACAAAATTACTCAATAAGGTACATACTATATAGTGATCATTTAAAATTATTTGTAATACATCTAATTTCACTTTTTTCCATCTAGGCCTAGAAACAA